>NW_007249813.1:13489-31959 GCF_000164805.1 Carlito syrichta | reverse complement strand
AGCAGGTTGAGGCTGCGGTGGCCAGGAGTGGCCACTGCACTCCAGTCTGGGCGACGGAGTAAGACTCCAATTCAAAAAAAACCAAAACCAAACAAACAAAAAAAACCCCCAGAATCCAAATTTTCAGAGCAAAATTTTATAGTGTAGACACTAATTCACTCCCAACTTGGAATTCTCGCTATTTCAAGAAGGAAATTTCACCTGAAAAATTGATTAATGTTCATGCTGATTGTATTTGCACAACTGCAGAGTCTTCTCAAACAAGATATTGAGTTCCTCCCTCTTTATGCAAGAAATTTGATGATGAAGTAATAACATTAAACCATTTAGACAAAGGTGGAGCACCATGTCCATTAAAGAACATTCTTTATAAAAATCCCTTGAAAGATTTCCCTTCATGTGGGTATGTTCACATATGTGTGTGTGTGTGTGTGTGTGTGTGTGTGAAAGAGAGAGAGAGAAAGAGAGAGATTCTTTGGACTATAAATAAAACCCTTCAGAATCTACCATGAGTCAGGAGTCAGGGAAAAGGGAAGCCTAGGTGGCCAGGTGTCTAGACGACCCGTCAGCAGCCTGCCCACATGATAGAGCCATGACAACTTCTAAGCTATGGCAACAGAATCTTGTGGAGTTTGTCCTGGAGTCTTTTCCTTTATTTAGCTCAGGCTCTTTTTGCTCTGAAACCTCCCAACTGAGTGGAGGACTGCAGTGATGCAATTCAGGAGAAATGCCTAGCGTGCTTATTCTATACTGTGCTCACAGAGGTAAGCAGATCCACATGTATAAGCCTGCCAGAGTCCCATGTGGCTGTAGGGTCGCTACCGGAGATCTTTTCTACAAGCTGAAAGGAGCTACGAAATTCATGCAGGACATCAGACGTCCACGTGAGAGTTCTAGGGACCGCTCTACTTGCTAAACTATGCCTTAGAGGTTCTGGGGTTGCAGGTCCCTCCCTTTGTGAATTCATATGAGAAGGGTGCTTAACTCCCTCAATTGTTTAATCTGAACTCTTGAGGTTTAGAATAAGGATGAAAGGGGTCTTGAGGGGGTTTGGGACTTGATAGCACCTTAACTTTATACCATCAAACTTGCAATCAGGGTGGAGGCAGTGATCGTGACACCTAAAGGCATCAGTCTGGGGGCTAAAAAGCTTTGAAATAACAATTCCAATGGGGCAAGTGGGAATACAATGTTATAGTTTGCTCCACATTTTGAAGCTTTCCATCATATCCAGTTTCCTTCTTTTTGAACTAGTGTGCTGAGTGAAGATTCAAGATATAAAAGAAAAAGAGGAAAGGTTTAGCACATAGAAAAAAAGCTATAAACACTTGCAAATACTCTGTCTCTTTCAAAAGGACTAGAAGTCCATATGCCCTAGAATCTTTGGGTCTCAATGGAGAACATTCTTTGCTTCTATGTAAACACATCTTGGTTTAAAGGCAGAGACAGAGTGAAAGACAGAGTCAAACTCCGGGTCAATGTCCTCAGTGCTCAACCTGTCAATAATCTCCTGTGATTACCCTTTGGTAGAAACATCCCAGGAAGTCCAAACTGATGCAGTATTAAGAATCCAAAGTGATGTACTGTATTCAGCTCAAATCATTGCAATTTATTTGGGGACCGGTCGACATTTCTTTATAAAAGATTTTTTCTCTCCACATTTATTTTTTCTTTGTGAAACTGTCTATGAAAATCAAGAAGTATAAGAATATATTAAAAGTCTAGGAGTAAAGAAAAATGGTGAATAAAATACCTTTACAATTCAAGAGAGTTCAATCCATGATGTACATGATCGCAGATTCACGGCTGAGTTATCAATATGGAAATATTGACGATGCGTTTTTCCTTTCGTCTTCTTGCCTTCTCCTCCCTCCTTCTTCCTTTAGAGGGCACTGCAGTAGATAAAAGATTTTTCTGGGCCCATCATCCTTTTGTGGAAACAGCTCTTCCCACCTCTCAGATTACTCAGTTTGTGTATCATTGGCTTTACCCAGTGGCTTCCAGGCTGTGCATGGCTGGACATGACCAATGAAACCCTCCATTTCCCTGGCTACGGTGGTTGAAAATAGAATGGCAAATTCTGCAAGAGCTAGTGGCAAAGAGGGATTCTCTGAGCATGGGGATGGGGTTTGCTACACTGGAAAGCTTGCCTGAGAAAAAGGTCAACAGGAAAAAAAAGCTGAACTACAGGGAAGAGGAAGGCAAAGGAGTATATGAGTGTCTGGTTTTAGGCCCCGGACAACTGGCTTTAAGAAACTCCCCCAGATTTCCAGTTAAGTGAGCTAATCAATTTCTTATTTTGCTTAAATCATTTGAGCAGGTTTGCTGCTTGCCCTCCCAAAAGTCTTGTCTAATACAGAAATGCAGAGTAGAGCTAGATGTCCTTAGCTTGGAACCCAGGTGTCCTTAGCTAGGTTAAGTTTCAGGAAACAAGGATTGCCTGGGACTCTGCAGTTATAGCTGGTTAACAGGGAAGAACACAGTATCCATTATCTTATCAAAGTCCCTCTCAAACTACCTTCAAAACTTGTGCAGTGCTGCCTTTCATGTTCACTGGCATCTGGATTCTTTTGAGACCACGTGGTGGCTCAGTGGAATATTTACTCAGCTTTCTTCTTGGTCTCCTTTGAGCCTCATCCTGTCCTCCTAGGCGAAGTCCATCACTCTTGTCTTTCTTACCTGGCTTCCCCTTGTTACCTGCCTTTCTCTCATATAACACTGTCACAGTTAAATGTTCCTAACCCATCTGGTCCTCTAGATAGACAGCTCTCTCAAAGAGCAGATGCTGCCATATCCATCTTTATATTCCTGGAGCCTAGCACCAGTCTTGCCTGGTGAAGTGTGTGTTGAATTGAATTTGAGGCTCAACTTAGACTTCCTCTCTGATCACCATTTACATCTAGCCTTGGACTCCTTGGAACTCTCAGAGACGTCCTGGTGCTTGCTGTCTTCTACTTAACTTTATCACTAGAAAGCCAGTGTTTATGAATGTGCTCATATATATTTTTTAAGATTTCCATTATAATCACTTTTTGTGCTTTAACTCATCCAGTCTTCATGGCACCCCTTCCACTTATGGATGGAGAGGACAGGCCTGTGAGATTACATAGTTTGCCCTAGGTCACCAGCAGGAAAGTAGAGTAGCCAGAGGCTCAAACAAGCAACAGGCCCCTAATAACTACCCTGTTTTCAATGGGAGTATTAATGGTTTCTTGTGGATAAGACATATTTCATTTGTATTGTTGAATTGTCCCAACAACAACCCTGTTAGGTAGGTATGATTGTTAGCCCCATTTTCCAGATAAGAAAACTGAAACACAGTGAGGTGATGTCATTTGTCCAAGGTCACTTGACTGAAAAGTGACAGAACTGAGATTAAATTCCAGGCCACTCGACCTCAGAGCCCACATTCGTCAACCATTTTGCCGACCAGTTGTCTATTAAATGATTGGTGATTATATCAGCAGCAGCTACCAGGGTTATCTGACCTTTAATTGCCATTTTGGGTCTTAGTATTTAACAGGTAGAACAATTGCTATTTCATAGGGTTATCATAAGAGCTTCAGGCTATGTTGCAGAATTCCAAGAGTGTTTTGCATATAGCAAGTGCTCAACAAATGGTCAGTGTCATTGTTATTTATTGAGTGTGTCTAGTGCCAGACGTTGTACTAAGCACTTTATATGTATTACCTTACTTAATTCTCACATAAATCATGAGGTAGCTACCATTATTATGCTTCTGTTATAGATGTGAAAATTGAGGCTCAGAGAAGTCAAAGTAACTTGCCAAAATCACACAGCTAGTTAGTGCCCAAGCCTGCACCACTAGTTGTTTGATGGAGTAGAATGGTACTACTCTTCTTCTTAGAAAGTTCTGGTGAACAGGTCAGAGATCCGCACTATCACTGACTGGACTGGCTTGTTCTTGCATTTTATTAGCTCCTTATCTTTTGGTGGTTCCTTAGCCACAGGGGCCTCAGCTTTGTAGATAAAGAGCTTGCTCCTCTGTAGCCACGACCCTGAATAGACAAGCTCAGGACCTAGCAGCTGCAGAAGGAGGAAGACAATGAATGCTTATTGAGCTCCCTCAGTGATCTGAGCAGCAAGGGCTGGACACACTGAGTTACCCCGCTTGAAGCCTCTTGCCACCTGGTCAGCCAAGGCGCTCGACAGTTGGAGATGCCAACCCCCTCCCCATCCTAGCCTCTTCCTGATGCTCCTCACGGGGAAAGTGCTGGCAATTCTCTTGTTAATTTAGGACTTGTACATTATTCAGACTGGAAAAACAAATCCATGTTGAGTCTAAAAGTATCTGGACCAGCTGTCTGTGTAGATTAAATAATCCAGATGGCTTCGTGAGTTACTATAGCAGAAGTGAAAGAGGTTTCACCATAGAGCAAGTCAATCCAGAAAGCACAGGGACAATAGGTTTCTTTACCTCACATGACCCAATTGTTTCTCTTCTTAGCTCGGCTGGCTTAAAGCACTGTGCCATTGACAAATCTTCAGTTCTCTGGGTGGTTTAAACAGAGCGCCATAATGTTGCCTTTTTACATAAGAGATTAAAAAATAAAGAACCAAAATTTGATGGTAGAGAATGGCATTTGGAATAAAGGATTAATCAGTTCTGTCGCTCTCACTTGGGCAGCAAAATCAAGCCTCTTGTTTTGGGAAATACTGTGAGATGAGAGACTTTCCACACTGCTAGGCTGTTTTTCTTTTTAATATCACAACTGATTTGCTGTGGCGGAGGCTGCTGCAAACTGCTGGCACCATGACTGGTTACAAGATGTGTCTGCCAAACTGCTCAGTGTAGAAAGCACCATACTGTATTCTTGGATGGTGGGCTTATTTGGCAGGGAACGAACCTGCACAGACAGAGCCTCAATTCATCTTCTCCCCTGCACCTCCTTGTGCACTGAACAAAGCGAATGTATTGGATTGTCCTCGTGGGAAATAGTGATAGAAATGTCTACTCTCTTCTCCACTGATACTGCAGTTGGAAACTTCCAGCCACTTCAGCTATCTGCTTCCTCTTACCCTTGTTCCTTGGCAGCAAAAACCCAGGAAAATGTAGACGGTTCCCCTCTGCCACCTCTGGGCTTGAGGAACACAAACCACAGTGAGTGTCAAAAGCTGTTTAATTCACCTTAATTGTCAATCATTTCTGCTAGATCTCTTCTAAGCAGGACAAATGTAAAATCAGAAAAATTTAGACAAAGTTATAGAATGTAATTCTATCTCTGTCCTGAAAATCCACAGATCAGGGTACTGCGCTCTGCAGGCGATGATTACACTTTTTTTCTGTCTCCATTCACAGATGTCAATACATGGTGAGTGGTTTCCAGAAATCTACTTCATTTGCAACTAAAAGCAAGCGGGGAAGCAGCAGAAACCACCCTGGCTCTCTGACAGTGCAGCATTCTCCACCAGGAATGAGGAATGCAACTCCGTGCCCCTCTGACTTGGAGCCATGGCAAGGAAGCAAGGGTACGTGTTTTCAAGGTCATGTTTTAAAACAAGAGTGAAACTGTCACAGTGCCTACCTTTTCTCTGCCTCTAAATCTTAGTCCAAAGAATCAGCCTCTTATATTAGGATAAATAGATGATTCATAGTCAAAGGTGAATGAAAATACAACATTTAACTTCACTTCAGTGTTGTTTTGGGGAATTACTTTTTGTGTGTGAAATAAATGAAGAATTTCCTTCTCAAAATTGGCTACTGATATTGGCAATCAACTAGACAGGAAGAGAGGTACTGAGAGTATGGGAAGAATAACTCAGGCCGTAGTGCATTTTTACTCTTAGTTCTATAAGTCATTTAACTCCACTTTTCATTTACTCATGTAGATATTCAATGCATAGAATTTACAATGGCCTCAGAAATAAATTCTAGGTAATTTTCTTTGAATTTTTACCAAGGGCCTGACACTGTCCAAAGTGCTTTACCTGAATTCTCGTATTCAATCTTCACAAAATGCTATGAGGTCAATGCTATTTTTAGTCCCATTTTGCAGAAGAGAAAATGAAAACATGGAGAGGCTAGGTAATTTTCCCAAAGTAACACAGTTGTTGAGTGTGGAGCATGGTGTGAACTGAGGCAGTCCAACTTTAGAGCTGACATTCTAAACAGCTATCGACTCTGTGGCTATGCTGGTAGGGCAATACTAACAGAAGGCTTTGGAGCCATTTCTGCTCCTGAAGGGTTTATTTTTATACCCTTGCTGCCTTCTTTGCAGGGATGCTTTGGGACTGAACAAGGGAAGTGTCCTACTGGCTAAAAGAAATAGATGACTCATGTTGAAAAAGGAGGTGGGGGAAAATCCTTTCAAGCCACAAGGACACTATTTTGTGCGCCACAGGAGGTCACTGAATAAATCACAGGAAAGAAATGAATCTTGAGAGGTCACATGGATATTAGTCCTGCCTTTGGGGAGGACACCCTGCTGCCAGAAAAATGATCCGAAAGTATTCTTGTTGCAGTGAGGGGATTGGGTTACTTGTGTTGAACAGTGAAAAGGTATGTTTTATTAAGTCGACCAGATGTCCTGTTTGGCTAGACCTCTTTAGGTTTCTAAATGGCTGTGAAGAGTGTACTGGAAAAGACCCAGAGGAGACAGGCCTGGTTCTAGGTCCCCCACTGGCAAATTGTAAAGGGCTTTAGGTTACTTTGTGTGCAACCTAAACCACTCTGCGATTGTTCAGGTCACCAAGTAGATCAGAAGTCTGGCTAGCCTGGCAATATTTCAAAGCTCTATGTTCCTTTTCTCATTTTAGATTTATTTATTCCAACAACTTTTCCTGCATGTTTCCTTGGACCAGCCTTGACGATAAACCAGGCCTGGTCCCTTGCTTCAAGGAGCTCATGGTGAGGAGTGTTGAAGCCAGTGAACTCTGTGAGATCCTCTAGTGCTGTGCTACTCACCACTCAGGCTCTGAGAGACGAGGGAGTAAACAGGTTTTCCCTTGTTCTCTCTTCTCTGATGTTTTGTCCCTCAGGTCCAATCTTTAACCTATTTGACTAGTTGAAGAGTTGATGTGGATCGAGTGTTAGACAATTCCAGACACTGATAAAAAATAAAATAGTTGACACTTTTAGAAGTCCTGCATTTGTCAATCATTTCATCTTGTGACAACCCTTTGAGAGAGCTCATGTTACTATCTTCATTTTCTACATAAGGATATTGAAACACAAGAAATTTTAAAATGTACCCACAGTAATGTGATGGCCAGCAGTAGAAACAGGGTTGGGGTCCAGGCAGTTTGGCTCCAAAGTACATGATCATAACCATGGGTATACACTGTCTTCATGATGATGCTACCACTAAAAATAATATTTCAAGAGGGCTTAAGGAAGAAGCTGATACAGAGATGGGGGAAGACTCTAGCCAAGTAAACATATATGGGTCACCATTTCGTGAGTGTATGGAGATTGTCTCTACTCCTTAGAGCCTCACTGCTGGATGGATATTATTTTGCAGTGGAGGAAACTGAGACTCCAGGACCAGCTAACCATCAAATAATAAGGGTGTGGCAGAACCAACACTTGAATCCAGGTCTGCCTGACCTCTTTTGTGTTCTTTCTTTGGTACTTCTTTTGGGATGCAGAATGGCATAGAGCATGAAAACAGAGGCTACCGCTGAGAAGACTAAGATGGAACTGCAATTTAATAGAGGCTATCAGTGGTAGACAGTCTTAGAGATCGCTCGGACCAATCTTTTGCCTGGTGTATTAAACCTCTGTCAATATTCCCATTAAAAGAATTGGAGACAGATTTGGGAATTAGAATGGCTGATGATCCCTTCCCCATCACCAAAAATACGGCTAGAAAGAATTGTTCTCGAAAGCCTAGATACTAATCCAGTGCTGGGAAGACTGGAGCAAACATGTCCTGTGCTTCTTTGTTAAGTGAAGCTCCTGCCTAAGAAATAACCTTGCTGGCTTGACACTGGCATTTTGCATTGTTTGCCTGTGCCACTTAGATCATAATTTGTTCCATCAGAGGAATTTCTCAGAGTTGGAAACAGCTCCTGGAACACGGAATTGGTATTGGTGGAGTCCTGCTGCCTCTTTGGTGAAGCAAGTTTGTCAGCATTGTCATTTGCTGTCAGAGAGCTAGCTGTGTTTTACAGAAAATAATTTAACTGCTTGTACAGGCACACAGAGACACACACAAAGACACAGAGAAAAAGAGAGATGGAGACATACGGACATACTTTGTAGATAAACCACATCAACTACTTTTATTCTAAATCTTGTACAGACATGCCATCATCCTTGCCTATTATTATTTGACTTGCTTGATGTATCTCTTCACTTATCACTGAGTCTTTCTCACCCATAATATTTTTTCCATTTATTTTGTAAAACAGAGTTTAGCCTTAAAAGGAGCTGAACTCCTCTAGCCCACTCTTTAAAGGCAAGGAAGCCAAATAATAAGAATAGGTAATAATAATTGAGTGTACTCTCTGGCATTCACAAAGCTAAGTATTTCATGTGAATTAGCTCATTTAGTCCATGCAAAAACACCGATGTGATAGCTACTCTACCCGACTCCATATTTCAGGAAGTGGAACTCAGACTTAAGTTATGCAACATGCCCAAAGCGCACAGTGACTCAACTGGAGCCCACCTCTGGTCTGAGGGACCCCTGAGCCTGCATCATTGACCCAACAGCTCCCTGCCTCCCTGCAATTCTCGAAAGTATGCCAGGCTCCATTAAGCTAGCGATAAATGTTTTAAATTCTCTTCGAGTTGAGTTATTTTTGACTGGATAAAGGAGAAAATATTCAGTATGACTCTCGCTCCCTATAATTCTAGCAGGAGGATTCTGAGGTACGATTTTAATTTATCTAATAACTTAAATATCAAGTTCATTATCTGCCACTCACATTTCTTTGCCTACTTAATGGGAGCACTTTCTTTAGAAGAACATATGTGTAAACACAAATGTCGACTCTGTGAGGGAGAATATGTGCCTGAGACTTGGAAAGTGGTCAGTAAATATTTATGGATTAAATGAAAAAATAAGAGTTGTAAAGATAGTCTACATATCAATTGTGTGCTTGGTCATATAGGTGCCTGTCTCCTGACAAGATTACAGTAAACCTTTTGAAGGCACCACTAAATGCTAACCCTGAAATTCCCAGAGGCAGATTATTTCAAAATCTGGGAATAGTGTCATGTCACATCTATTGAAAGGGTCCCTCACTCCTGACTGAGAAAATAAAGTCACGTGTCCTTGTGCTTCCATGTTAAGTTTCTATGTCTCTTTGGACATGGAAACCTAGTTAGAGCAGATAGATGGGAGAGAAGGCAACGTCATCAACACTTGTGACCCCGTTAAAGCCATGACCCAGGCCTTTGGTCCTTGAGTAGTTTGAAATTTAAATGCCATCCAAATAGGAATTCCAATGAGTTGTGACATCCCTCAAGCAACATAAATAAGGATGTTATTAAAATCGTCTGTTTTCTCTTGTGGACTCAGAAGTCCCTTATTCCCTCCACTCCAGAACTACCTCTGTTCCGCCTTTGCCATTCCTCATGATGGCTGCCTCACCCCACCCCCATGCTCTGCCTTCCCACACAGAGAACTTTTCCCCACTGTGTAGGGTTCTCTCACAGAGCGAGATTTCCTCTGTGCTTTGTTTTTCCCTTCCTCTCGACTCCTAATTTAGTATCACCAGTGGAAGAACCCTTCATGTAGGATGAGGAAAGGAAAGAGTAGGCAAAATTCAAACTCTTTGCAGACTGGAGGAAGGGAAAATGTTGTGGATACCCATAGGCTGATACTTTTGTTCCTTTTAATCGCAAAATGACTGTGCTGCATAACTAGGGTATTTCTCCCAGTTTCGCCGATGTTTTAAGAATCTACCAAAATTCTGTTTCTCAGTAGCATATATCAATCACCAAATAACAAGAGAACTGACATTTACAGATTCACAGTCTAGGCTTAGAGTGATGTTGTGCCATAGCTCTTAGCTTCCTTCATCATTTTGTGGCTTATTTGCTGATTGAAACCAGCATTTAGTTACTTTTTGCAAAACAGTCTTAGGATCCGTTTTCCTCCTCCTTACAGCACAGCCCACTTGGTTGGTACTATATTAAATTGAAATGCTCTCTTGCTGTAGCCATCCTCCTGTGCACATCAAGACTTCTCACTGTCACATTTCTGCCCAGATATTAATAAACATGAGTGGGAAGGGGAATAAATGCATGCAGTGCTGCTGCTCAGCCTTTCCCAGCCTGTGAAGCATCTCTCATCTGCTTTGAAGATGGGGTAAAGATTAGGCTTGTGGGAGCCCAACTGTTTAAAGGAAAATCCCTCAAGGGAGACTCTGTCCATTGAAACAAGCACACTTTTGGATACCAATATGGAAACCTAGATGGAACCCATTTCTATGCCCCAGCTCTGCCATTATGATTGGGCACATCAGGATAACAGGAAGCAGATGGCTTTCAGAACAAATGAAAAATTCAAGGGCACCACACATATGGTCTCATTTCCCAAACTCTGAAGGAATTCTGCCCCTGAACTTGTGTCTGTTTAATCTCTGCCAAGTAAACAGGCAAGTAACCCCCAGAGGGCACCATATATTTCTTTTAATAAAAAAATTGGCTTGGTGCCTTTGTAGATGCAAACATTTTTCAGTCTTAGTGCCAGGGTAGTGGAAGGTTGCTCCTGGGAAGAGAGAGTTCTGGGAATGCTGTTCCATTTCCTGATGCTGTGATCAGGATCACAGCTCTGCCTTTGCCAGCACTGTGTTTATCTTGGTCTGCATTTCTTTCTACCTTGCCGTTCTTAGTAGTTCCGAGAACCAAGAAGGAAGAGGAAGACATCCATCTAAGAATGACTGACCTGGAATAACTACTTGCAAAGGTGACCAAAGGAGACACTAAGGCTCCCATAGCCTGGGGACCAAGGGTACAGGCCCTAAATCAGAGTTGGTGTCCAGGAAGCCTGGGACCACACTCTGCCCACAGATGTGTTTATTGGGCCCCTGAAATATTTAAAGAAACACATTTGAATTAAACAGATGTCAATGTTATAAATTATGAGGTTTTACATCAAGTCAAGAATCTAACTTGAAAAAAATAGGACCGCCTGGGCCTATATTCTCTCAAAATGCTGGAACTAATTAGCCACTCTCAAGAACATACATGTGCTTTGGCATTTGCCATGGCCCTTTTCTGGCTGGGTTTACTCATCCATGTTATCTCCCTTGCCTGTAAAGCCATGAATCCCTTTGCTCTAGGTTCCAATCCTGGCGTGGCCACTTACAGGTTATGAGTCATTGGTCACATCTCTTAGAATCTTTTGAGTTTTTAATCTTCCTATCTCTATCATAGAGATAATACTCCACCACAATGCAAGTAAAGTGCCTAGCCTAATACCTACTGCATAAATACTTGATACAGCTTAGCCATTATTAGTTAGTGTTGTTATCCTGAACAAGCTTGTCCAAATCTTTTTCTCACTTTCCTTTTTAATATAAATGAGGAAATGTGATATAAGCCTCTTGTTGCCTGAATCTTTTGGGTCATTAGTTGTGCTTTGGGATAATTAGATAATGTAATTTGCCCAAAGCCATGTGTAAACTGGGAACTGTCTATTTCAGTTAATCATCATAAAGAGACAGAGCAGAAGGCTAAGGGTTCCACAGAGGAGTGCCATGGTGTGGGGAAGGCCAGCTGTGGTGCCGAGGTCAATGGTTCCACTTGGTCAGGGAGGCAAGAATATTCACTGATCACCACCAGGAGGCAGTGGGTATGCTAGAACATCTCGGCTAGGAGACAACTGGGCTTCCATCACATCTCTGTAATCTCTAGTTCACAAGGATTACACAACCCTCTGAGTTTTATTTATAATTTGTAAAATAGAGAAGACAACCTATCTTGCAGAGTGGTTGTGAATGATAAATAAACCAATGAACATAAAGTTCACAGTAAGTGCTCAATAAGTGGTAATTATGAATAAGAATCAGAGTAAATTATAGTAGGGCACTTATTGAAAATAGCTAAAATCCTTATTGAAAAACAGCATTCCCAAGAGTTTAACTGTGAATTGCTGCAAAATATGAGACACGTAACCCCAAATTAGTGTCATATGCTTTTTGAGCCCATTATAATTATTGCTATTTACTAATTACTATTTTCAGCAATCTCTCATTACTCCTAATGACATCTCCAATAAAGCTTCAGGGATTTTATTTTTTTGTATTATAAATTTGTGATGCATGGTCTCTTTCTACTATGAATGGTATTATGACTCCTTTTAATTATTTTTTACAATTTTTTATTTTTAGAAACAGGATCTTGCTATGTTGCCCAGGCTGACCTCGAACTCCTGGGGTCAGGAAATTCTCCCACCTTGGTCTCATAAAGCACTGGGATTACAGGCATGAATTACTGTGCCCATAATTTTAATTTTGATATAAAAAATTTGCTTTAGTTCTCTTTTCTACTTTCGCCTTAGCTGATTAGAGCAGACAGTTACAAATTATATTTGCACATTATCTTCAAGATATTCTGCCACTCACTAATGTTTTGAAGTTTCTTGGAAGGAGTGTATCTGTGTTTTCTCGGTTCAGTCTCTTCTCTCTTGAGCAACCTTACCTCTAAAGCCTCCAGAAGCTGCCTCTCTCTTTCTCTCTTTCCCTGACTTGAAAATCTGAAATCTGATATGCTCAAAAATCTGAAACTTTTTGATTGCTGACATGATGCTACCAGTGGCGCTATTAACTCTGCAGACCAAGTACCTGTGGGCAACGTGTTGAGAATGTGTGATGGGCTTATCGGAGAACTAGAGCAGCATGCACTCAAAAGAGGACAAAAAATCAGGTCAGTTTATAAAATCAAAGAGAAACTTCTAAGACAAACACCGCTGTTAATGAGGGAGATGACTGTGGGGGAACATCCAGCAGGATGCCTCCTTATTCCTGATCCCCCAATGCTTCCTGGTCCCCCAATGCTTCTGATGTTTCTTCTCACCTGAATAGAATACAGTGTACAGTAACCTTTTCATCAAAACATGGCATTGTGGGTGGAGCCTGGAAACTGCTGCTGTCTATGGCCACTGTTGTCCAGTAGCTGACATTGGACATTAGATGCTCTTAAAGAGCGCACAGCATAGATCCCTCGCATGTGCTGTTCACAACAGGGTTCATGCTCCTGCGAGAATCTAATGCCACTGCTGATCTGAAGGAGGCGGAGCTCAGGTGGTAAAGCGAGTGATGGATAGTGGTTATAAATACAGATGAAGCTCTCCTTGCTGACCTGCCACTCGGCCCCTGCTGTGCAGCCCAGTTTCTAACAGGCCACAGACTGGCAACAGGTTGAAGACCCCTGGTCTAGGGCATACCTCCAATCTATAATTCTAGCTGTCAACCTATGTGATTTTAGTGCATCAGGCCCCAAAGTCAGGACCCCACTCTGAGATGCCACGGATGCTGCTTAGTTGTCCTGCACGCATTAATTTTCACTGTATTAGTAGCATGTCATATATTTTACTGTGGAGTACCTGGGTGTGAATAAATGTAATAACATAGTTGCTAATTGATAGCACATAAATTCAGAGTCAGGAATGATAGTGATGCCAAACAAACTCAAAATGTCTACATGGGTGGCTGAGACAGGGACACCTTTGCTCTCTGAAGATTCAACATTCACAAGTCTTGTTTTATGCACAAATTATTAAAAATATTAGATAAAACTATCTTCAAGCTATGTGTATAAGTCATGTATGAATCATAAATGTGTTTAGACTTGGATCTCATTCTCAAGATACCTCATTGTATATATTCAAATATTCCAAAAATCTGAAAAAAAAAAAATCCCAAACCCAAAACACTTCTGGTCCTAAGCATTTCGGATAAGGGATACCCAACCTGTAATGGAGGCTTAGGAGAGAGTTTATCCACTTGCAAAGCTATCTCCAGTAATATAATTTATTTTATTATACTATGTAGCAATCTCTGTTCTGATAGTAAACTGTAATGAGCATGTATATGTCACCTGGCACTGTGCATCACTGATTTCATAATCACACTAACCTGTGAGATAGTAACTGCTAATGTCCCTGTCTCATAGAAGGGAAAACTAAGGCATATATAGATTAAGTAATTAGCTCAGTGAGCTCAACTAGTTAGAGGCTAAGCTGGAACTTAATTCAGACCTGATTGCTGAACTCCTAATCATTGCACCAGTGTTTCTCAGAGTGGAGTCCTGACTTTGGGGCCTGAGGCACTAAAATCACATAGGTTGACAGCTAGAATTATAGATTGGAGGTATGCTGTAGACCAGGGGTCTCCAACCTGTTGCCAGTCTGTGGCCTGTTAGAAATTGGGCTGCACAGCAGGGGCCGAGTGGCAGGTCAACAAGGAGAGCTTCATCTGTATTTATAGCCACTCTCCATCACTCGCATTACCGCCTGAGCTCTGCCTCCTTCAGATCAGCAGTGGCATTAGATTCTCACAGGAGCATAAACCCTGTTGTGAACAGCGCATGTGAGGGAATCTATGCTGTGCGCTCTTTAGGAGCATCTAATGCCTGATGATCTGAGGTGGATCTGGGGAGTGGCTGCAAATACAGATTAACCTTAACAGTGAGGTTGACTGTGCAGAAACCATAATAAATCAACTGCCTGCAGACTCATACCAAAATAATAATGCCATAATTTCATAATAAGTATTATTTAATTACATATTGCAATGTAAAAATAATAGGACTAAAGTGGACAATAAATGTCATGCACTTGAATCATCCTGAAACCACTCCTGCCCCATCCGTGGAAAAATTGTCTTCCATGAAAACAATCCCTGATGCCAGAAAGGCTGGGGACCACTGCCCTAGATCAACTAGGTTTGCATTTTTAACACCTTCTCTGGGGAATTTCTGTGCACACTAAAGTTTGAGCACCACTGACAAGAGTTTTTGGATACTAAATTTAAGAAAATTATGCTGAGATGGGAAAGATATTCTTTAAATGAAGGTGAGACTTTTGGGAAAGAAACAGATAAAGGTCCACACTGTTAAAAATCACCTGTGAAAGATACTCTCCATGGTGATTCTAAAGAAGCACTCCATAATTAAAATGTACTGAAACTCTACTTCCTTACGAGATTGTAGTCACAAGGAATATGCTTTCAAAATGCAATTATAGGCAGGACAATACTGAGTCACTTTCTAGAATTTTGGGGGAAAAGATAAGCATACTTTCAACTCTAGAATTTCTAGATAAGAAAGTTTGAAGACAGCAATGTGATTAGAAGGAGTGTGGGGAGGGGACTGTCTAGAGACTTAAGAGACTTAATTATTTGGGTTGACTTTTGGAGAAGAACACTCCTAAGCCACCCCTTGTGCCATGACTGTTGCAGGCTCAGATTTAATCAAATAATGACTTTCCAGCACCATGTGAGGGCAGCAAAGGATGAATTAACTCCTGCAGTGCTGACATTATAAACTTGCATAATGGAAGTGACAGGGGCCAACATGCAAGAGTGATTCCCATGCAGCCAATTATGTCTGTGATGCAAACACCCTCCTCTGGGTGATCTATGTCACGAACTGAATGAGTTCCCTCAGTCCTGGAGAGACTGGGCTGGCTATTTCTCTGCTCCTCAGAGAACAGCTCTGCGACTCTGCCCTGTTGATGGTGACTTACTAGTGTCAGCTTGGTGCACAAAGGCTCAGCTCTTCCTTTCTTATGACCATATTCCAATGTGACTAAGAGCATTGTTCAATTGCAAATGCCATATTAAGATAAAGACAAAACTTCTTCAACATTGGTGGTGTGTGGGGGGAACCTATAATTCTTTTTCAAAAAAATTAGAAAAGCAAAATTCAACAAGAAAAAGTAAACCACAAACACAAAGTAATCAGTATGCTAATATTTCATGAACTGATTGCTTTGGACTTTCTTTTAAATGTAAAATTAGGAAAAGCTCAGTGAGAAGGAGGAAAACACGCCTTTTTGAGCTCTAGTATTTTTTTTACTAGACTCCTTAAGATTGAAGAGAATATATTTTAATTGCTTGCTAAAGCCAAAGCCCCTCGGATTTCTCTTCCCACATCCATAAAGTTTTATAAGATTCCTTATTTTGAAGTTCTGCAAAGTAAAAATATTTGTCTTAAAACAGAACTGAGCTTTTTATTGCTCCTCTGCAGAACAAGAACCTCTCAAGGGCACTAACCTACAGACCTCAAGGCTTAATTCCCTAGTTTCCTGCAAAAGGCAACAAGTCGGTCAGCTTGTCAGTGGGTCCCTTCACACTGACGCCTCTCCTGCCGTTCGCTTACTCAGTCACTCTGTCCTTCTTTTTCCTTGCTCTTAGTGACTCCCAAACAGCCTTCTCTTTCAAAGGCCGTAATAACAGTGATGATGGTGATCAGTGTTGGCTGTTCACAGTGCACAGCCGCTCCTTTTCCAGAGCACTGCCTGAATCCCACCTCTGACTGTAGCCAATGACTGAGACGGGGTACAGATACCTGGCCCCATGCCCCAAATCAGGTCAACCTATGGTGTTGTTCACCATCCAGACTTCTTGTAGGAACCCCTGCCTCTCCCCCTTGCACAAGAATACCTATCTGGGATTCTATTTCTGGGGAACTTGACCTTATCTGTAAAATGAGGATGCCGTAAGGATTAAATGTTCACATAAGTACTAAGTGAAAATCAGTTCATATAATTAAATAAATACATAATATTTAATAGAAGTTAGTCAAACACTTAGAACAGTGACTGACACATATAAATTGCTGGATAAGTCCTTGTTTTTATTAATGTTGTAATGTTGTCCCTTGAAATATCTCATGAGTCTCTTTGCCCCTCTCTGATCCCACAGTGTCCTAGGCTAGACGTTTCTCATTTGCCATTTTCATTACAATAAACGTCTCCTTATCTGATCTCTCTCCCCTCCCTTTCCTTCCTTTTTCAAATATTTGAGTGTTTATTGTATGGCAGGCACTGTTCTAGCAGTGAACTGGGGAGAGTTATCCAATTGAACCTCAGTTTCCTCGCTTGTAAAACTACCACGTGGGAGAGTGGTGGGATTAAATGAGAAAACGGAAGCACTTTATAACCTTTCTCTTTTCTTTTTCTCCCCTCCCTGCTAATCATTTCCAGGCCTGAAAGAGATAAGAGAGACACCCAAAGGGCTCTTGTTTACTGGTCCTCATCTCCGTTTGACAGATATGTTCTCTCTCTATTTAAAGGCTCTGTAATAGAGCTTCTCTACCAATGATAACCTTGCTCTCCCCGATAAAAGCACTGCATTGACTGCACATGTTATTATACTGTGCTAGCTGGCATATAAATCTTGTCAAGCCATGAGTTGATAGTAAGGTCTATGCTGTGAATTTCCAGTAACAAGTCACCTTGAACAGGTTAGCGGTCTCCTCTGACACATCAAATGCTCCCCTGTACCCACACATAGCCACTGGCTTGTGAGAGGGGGCTGGTGGTGGAAGCCTAGCACTACCTACAGAGAGACAGCAGAGCCTGGAACACAGCAGGGCTGGACCCAGTTATGTAAACAGTTCTTTCCGTTTCCTTGATCTTCGTGGAAAAAATTTTTTTCATCTTGCTTCTTTGAGTTCAATTTCAGGGGTTTCACAGTTTCCTGGGCTCCGTTTGAGGTATAACATCATTTAATTGAATAAAACAGAAAGTAAGCTGGGTCTAGGACCTGGATCCCAGCACACACAGGTGAAGTGCCTGGTGCATTGTCCTGTGCTGTTTGGGTCAGATCTCACCTGTAGTCCTGGGTACCGGAAAGGGGTGTGTGTGTTTGTGTGTGTGTGTCTGTGTATAAGTGTGTACTCACACTCAGTTACTTCAGTTACTTTACACTCTCATTTTATTTTTGCTTTTTTTCCTTCCAAGTTTAGTTCATTTTTCATTTCTCGTTTTGGAAAATGGCTGCATAAGGGTTTTGCTCAGTTGAGAACTTAATTTTTTCTGTCAAATACAAGACAGTAAATAAAGTTTAAAATGCATTGTTTTGTTTTGTTTTCAGACATAGCTTTTCACAATGATTTGCTAAGACAGCAAATACTTTTTTTGAGTTATCGATTCTCATTTAAATGTCGTCTGTCATTTCAGTAATTGCGAATATTTTGATAGGCTAGAGACACATGTTTTAACCTGAATTTCTTTCTTAATATTTGAGCTTCTACTGGTTTTCTGGTTATTTCATGTAACTAGATGACTTAGTTAAGAAAAGAGTGCCAGCCGGGCTCGGTGGCTCAGCCTGTAATCCCGTGCCTTTGGGAGGCTGAGGTGAGTGGATTGCCTGAGCCCGCGGGTTCGAGACCTGCCTGGGCAGCGAGACCTCATCTCTACAATAAATCAAAAAATCAGCAGGGCGTGGTAGCACATGCCTATAATTCCGGCTACTCAGAAGGCTGAGGTGGAAGGATCGTCGGAGCCCAGCAGGTCGAGGCTGCGGTGGCTGGAAGCAGCCACTGCACT
>NW_007249813.1:2007-13398 GCF_000164805.1 Carlito syrichta | reverse complement strand
CAAAAAAAAAAAAAAAAAAAAAAAAGAAAAAAGAAAAAAAGAAAAGAGTGCCTCTGACTGATTAAAAAAATAAATATTGGCTGGGTATGTGGTTCGTGCCTGTAATCCCAACACTTTGGGAGGCTGAGGTGGGAGGATTGCTTGAGTCCAAAAGTTTGAGACCAGTCTAGGAAACAGAGCAAGTCCTCTTCTCTACAAAAAAAATTAAAAATAAAAAAAAATTAACCAGGGGCTACTTAGGTGGCTAAGGTAGAAGGATCGCCAGAGCCCAGGATGTTGAGGCTATCGTGAGTCATAAACATGCCACTGCACACCAGCCTGGGCCACAGAGTGAGACCTCAACTAAAATAATAATAATAATAAATAAATAAATATAAATACAAGATAGAATAGTCAGAACTAATGAAGAATTGTCTTGAAACTGTAATGGATTTTTAATTTTGTATCTAATAATCTTATAACATTTGCCCTAAAAATCTATTTTGAAGGAAAAGTCATAATATTTTATAGTTTTTTTTTCTTTCTTCTCAAACACTAAAAGTGCCTCAGAAACATTGTAGCTGAATCAACAGAAGGAAAGGACTGGGTCTGTTGAATGTCCAACTTGAAAGAGAAAATCCTGAGTTGGTAATGAGGAAACCAGAGCATGAATAGTTCAGGGCCAAGAGAGGGAATTGCTATGATGTCCTTCACCAGAGTAAAGAGGAAACAACTGTCTGTGTATTTTATTAGGTATTTAACAGTTTTATGCACCTACTATGTGTAAAGCTGAGCTACGTGCCATGGAGGAAAAAAACAAACCTCCTAGTCCCCGATCTCAAGGGAGATAAGGACTTCCTGGTGAGGCAAAAGGGTGTTCACACATGTAGGGCCATAGCTGAGGAGCAGGGGTGGGATCTGTGAGGTCCCAGCTTCCATGCTGTAGCTGTATCATGATTATGATCATGATGCAGGGGTCACCTTTCACACCTGCCCCAGAAATCAGGTCCATGCCTGCTGAGTCTGGAGCTGAGAGAGAAGATTGACCAGATGGAGGCTCTTCTCAGTATACACTGTTCATCCTCGCATCCCTTCATTCATTCATTCATTCATTCATTCATCCACTCAGCAAATTCTTGTTGTGCTTGGTGAGAAGTCACGTTCTGGGTGCTGAACCAAGTAAGAGCTGTGCTAGTAGCTGAGAACAAAGACATGAACCAGACACCATCCTGGTGCTTGGGGAGATGGATATTTAGCAGTTATGCACACTTCATTGCTACCAAGGTTTCAAAGGAAAGGGACAGAGTGCTAAGGTGAACCTAACCTGGTCTGGGGGAATCAGGAAAGTGTTTGGATGAAAGTAAGAAGAGGACTAAACTGAGGCCTATAGGAGCTAGCTGGGTGAAGGAAGATGGGGTGCAGGGAAGACAAACATTCTGTGCAGAGAGAATGGGCTGTCCTAGGAGGTTTGTGAACCCAGAAGTTGGACTATGTGCCTGCAAGCTACAGGTGAGATGAGGCTCCCTAGGTGGGCAGGCTTCAGAAGAAGGAGGGCCCGGGGCAACCACTTGTGGGAGTTTGACCTTGATCCCAAGAGTCAGAAGAAGCTGCCAAGGGGAAATGGACCTGATAACACACATTGTAAATGCTCTCTTCGGTTTCAATGTGAATAGATTGCAGTGGGTCTGGATCAGGGAGATGATGACGGAGACAGGAGGGGCCTTGGGATACAGATGTGAGAGAGGTTTTAAAAGTGAGATTGTAAACCGGGTGTGGTAGCTCACGTCTGTAATCCCAGCACTTTGGAAGGTGGAGGTGAGAAGATTGCCTGAGCCCAGGGGTTTGAGACCAGCCTGGGCAACATGGCAAGACCCCATCTCTACAGTAAATCAAAAAATTAGCTGGGCGTGGTTGTGCACACCTGAAGTTCCAGCTGCTTGGAAGGATCGCCTGAGGCCAGCAGGCTGAGGCTGTGGTGGCCTTGAGCATGCCACTGCACTCCAGTCTGGCTGACAAAATGGGACTCCAACTCGAAAACAAAAAGAAAAACAAAAAAGTGGGGTTGTTCGCAGCACTGAGCGCTGTCTTTTCCTCACTCGCCCTGCCTATAGGGCAGAGTTCCTGAGCCCCTTGGGAGCCACTGGCCCAGGAGCGGGAGACAGGGGAGGCAGCTTGTGTCTTCCCAGACAAGGAGGGTCCCAGATTCCCTGGACCACCCTCTGCTGGGGGAGAGGGTGGTGTTATCATTGCCCGTATGTCCACACCCCGGGACCTAGCCATAGAGCGGACTTCCTCACAGCTACCCTGAGGAGAAAGATGGAAATAAATCCATGTGCTGCATAGTATAATTACTTCCCACGATGTCCTCAGGCATGGACACATTTTGATAATGGCTCGATATATTCCACAGAATTTAATACGTTCCATAGAATTTGAATGGAACATAAAGCCAATATGTTTTAAATACTCAGATCTGTCTGGCAAAAGAAGAAAGTTTTCTCCTTTAGGTACCAGATAAAATAAAAAATAAACTCTGTGGCATTTTCAGTCTAGCCAGCTGAGGACAGCTGAGACCAAGTTTTATTGTTCGGTCTAGTTAAGTTGCTAACATGGTTTTGAACTGAACTTTGCATTTGGATGCTCAAATCCATCCACTGGAGTAGCTATTTTGGTGCTGCCTAGACACATACTCTTAGATTCTTAATGGCTCATGAGTTTTTCTTTGTTTAAATTGCTAAAGGCATGATTCAAAATGGTATCGAGTAAAAGGAAAAAACTCTGGCAAATGATTAACCAACTGACTTGGTGACCTGAAAATGTACCTTTGGATCATAGAATTGCATCCCATATCCTGTAAGTAAGGAGATTTTGGAATGTTTAGGGTACATAGCATAATAACAAAAATAATAGTGACTGTATGCTGAATATACACACTATGCTATGTACTTTCTAAGAACCAATTTGTTTAATCTTTATACAAGCCTTATAATGTCAATGCTTTTATTACACGAATTTTACCAAGATGAAATGAGGCTTAGAAAGAATAATTAATTTTGTTCAATACCTCAGCTAATGATTGGCAGGGTCAGGATTTGGCCTCAGGTTTGTTTAAGTCCAGAGTTTGCATTTAAAGTATTTCTTCGTCCTCTGCTTCTATGAAGAGCAAAATAAATCCCACAAATCATTCCTTAGTGTTACCACCAAAAATTGTCCTCATTAGTAAAATGGGGCCATTCCAGGTAGCAGTTAGTATTATTTAAAGAATAATTTTTTTTTTTTTGAGCTATGAACAGATCATGCATGTTTCCTAGTTTTGGCCCCCTCCCCTACCTTGGGGAGGTGAATCTCCCTTTTCTCTCTCTCTTTTGCTTTCTAATTTAGTTTTTAAATAAACTAAATTTCCAAATCTAAAAAATAATTTCTTTTCTATTTTTATTATACCACTGAATTTATTAGGTAATGATATTTTTTAAAATTTGCACATTTGTCTTAGGTTAACTGAAAGTTATGTAAATGTACTTGGCTTAAGTTAGGACTAAAATGTTCTTATAACTATTTTTGTTTCCATATTATGATAGAAACAGAATAAACTTGGAGGTAACCTTAACCAAACTCAGAACCTTTGACAGTTATTAATATGTATCATATTAATTGAAGAAGTAGAGAGAATTCTAGAGAAATAGATTAATTTAACTGATGATGTAAGAAGGCTCAAATTCCCACCGAAAAATTTAATATATTATTATTTTAACCCAAATGTTTCTATTATGCCTTAAAAAACATCTGACAGGAGTAAAAGAAAGAGAAAGTTGATTGATATTTTTGCTGGAAGCAAGCAGAAGAGGTCTGAGAAGAGAGAAGTTGGCAAATTGGAAAAGACAGAGTTTGGAGGTGATTTAAGTCAAATCTCAGTCATGCCACTAAGAACCATGAGATTGGGCAAGTTTCTTACACTCTATGCTTTTACTTTCTCATGTATAAAATGTGAAAACTATACATACATAACAGGACCCATGTGAAGATTCAATGAGCCAGCCATAACATTGTTGGTCTTTAGTCATATTTTACTATGTACCAGGTATTACTTATCTCAATTAATCATAAAACAAAACAAAAAGGAAAACCATAAAGTATCATTATTCTCATTTTATAGATGAGTGAACTGAGGCTTACAGAGGCTGTGCTATTTGTCCAAGTTCACTTCCTTTGAGGAGAGGAGCACAGTTCCCTGCATCTGCTTTGTGTGCCAAGGCCAGGTTCTCTCACCCTGTATGGTAAACTACTTCAGCATCACAGTGGGAGCTACCATTTATTGAACATTTTGTACGAGTCCTGTGCTGAATGCTTTGTACATGCTCTTCCTTTGAACAATTTGACAAGATGGAAATTATCATCCTCACTTCACAGATAAGTCAATTTTGATGCTGGAAAACTTAAGTCGCTTGCCCAAGGCCACAATGGCAGTTGATGGAGCTGAGATCTGAATCCAGATCAGTCTAGTTTTAAAGCTATTCCATTCTGTCTTCCACAACATGTTACATAGGGCTGGGTCAGAGTTTACTATAATGTGGGTAGAGCTAATGGTTTTTATTGCTTTTTTTTTTTGGTCATCAACTTCTGACCCCATAGTTACTGTAGAACTGGGAAGGTGAGAAAACACCTCTAGTTATTCTGGGCTAGAGGAATTCAGTTCCATCTTTTACTCCTTAAGCCCAAAGTCTTTCCTTCCATAATCTTTTTGATTATTTAAAATTTAAGGGGTACTTGTGCAAGTTTGTTTAGGGTATTGCATGATTCTTCCATCATCTTTAGTGGCAGCCCACCTTCAGGATTAGAACATTTGATTATAAAGGAGCACAGAATGCTGAAAAAACTAGTCAATAAAGTATGCAATGAGTATCAGCTATTTATACATGTTATGATACTGAGCACCCTTGGTGAAATCAAAAGAGAAGGCCTGATCTTTGCTTTGGAGAAACTTGCTTGCAACATATTTACCTTCTGCTCATTCCTCCTCCCGAAGGCAACTTGGGGAGACCTCATCTCTACAATAAATAAAAAAAAAAATTAGCTGGGCATGGTAACGTGCGCCTGTAGTTCCAGCTACTTGGAAGGCTGAGGCGGAAGGATCGCTGGAGCCCAGCAGATTGAGGCTGCGGTGGCCGGGAGCGGCCACTGCACTCCAGTCTGGGCGGCAGAGCGAGACTCCAACTCAAAAAAAAGGAAGAAGACATTGCTCCCAGCAGGATGAATGTTCTCAGACCAGTGTGTGGCTGACACAGGAGGTGCTTTCAACACCTACCTTATATCATAAAGATGACTTTCTATTCTGCTGGTTCATGTTATAAGCTTCCGGGGGTACCTGGACTTTAGGAAAGAAAAACTCCACTCTATGTTATTTTTTAAGGGTAATTGTCCTTACTTGGGAACAGTGAAATAGAAAATGTTTGGGACTGGGAGAATAGAGACTTGGGTCTTGGTCCCAATCTGTCTCTCACCAGCTGTGAGACTCAGGGCAAATCTCTTTACTTCCTTGGACCTCAATTTTGCCAACATCAAAATCAAATAATAACCCAGATGACTTCTGAAGTTATTTTTACAGTTAACGAGAAACTTGTACTTGTTCCTTTCTTCTATGAAGAGTCTCTTTCTGCCACTCATTTGAGGTTGAATCTTTTCTATGAGTTAATAGAAAAAATGTGCACATAACTTGAAACTCCTTGTTTCTCCTCCCTGCCAAAGGGTCTCCTAAGTTACTGTCAGCATCAGTATTGATGTGATTTGCTCTCTGTATAATTCTGTCTAAAATTTAGCTATGTGGACAGGCTGCTTTAAAAGCAAAGTATATTTGTCTAAGTTGAAGTTTATCAGAAATAGTATCTATCCTTTTTTTGCATAAGAATTATTGCTGGATTGTGATAATCAGGAATTTCAAGTAAAAAGTTTACTTGAGTTTAAAAAGAGAATTGAACTAGGAATAAGAAAGGCAAAACAACAGGAGCTATTTTGTATTAGCAAATGAAATTGATATTTTAGTGGTGAGGTAACACAAGCTAACCTAAAATATTACTCAGAGAAGAGAGTGTATATAAAATTGAAAGCAGAATAAGAAGCTATTTGACATACCTTTGTTCATTGTAATCAAGTTTTAAGTGAGGGAAAGAAAATTCATTCAGCAATTTACAATGAAATATTAAAACAGTTTTTTGCTGACATATTTTTTATAAAAGTACTACAAAACTTCACCTTTTTGATGAACTATTTCCAAAGATGATCATTTAATTGTTAATGTCTAACAGGTGTAGGTTTGCAGGTCAGTTCGTTATCATGCTATTGGACCTAGAATTCCTTCCATGTCATATTCCCTATGCTTAATCATGTCTCAAAGGCTAATCTTCAAAGAGGACAGACTCCCAGACAAAGGCCCATTTTGTTCCTGGTTTTTCTTAACATTTGCTGGTAGATTTTGAAAAATGTGTTGTTTTACCACAGATTATGTCTGTAAGTAGACTTTTATTTCACCAACCTATTTAATTGAGAGTATATTAATAGTTACTGATAATCACAGACTTTGACAGATTCAGTAATGGATGAATTGGTTATACAATGTTAAAGTTCGTTTAAATTGCCCTGGAAAAGAACACATCATCAATTCAATTGATTGACATTTAGCGGGTCCTGGTAGATGAGCTGTTTCTGATTCTGCCAACTTTGCCAATGATTTGTAGAGAAGAATCAACATGCAATTTAAAAAGCCTGTAAATCTTTTATTGCAAAGTGACATCAGTATTATTGAAAAATGGGATAAAATAAACAATGATTCAGAGGTGTTATAAGTACTATTGGAACTAAATATAATTCACCATAGAAAGAAAATAGAAACTCAAAAATTGTGGATAAGAATCATAAGCATAAGGAAAATTGTTTGGCAAAGCTAAGACTCATAAATATTATTATTTGGTAAATATAATAAGGACTAAATTAAGCAGAACTGGTTGATGCACCAGCATAGGAAATGGAGATGTAGAAAAGAATCTTTTGGGTAGACCAATTAGAGAGAATCATATTACAATAGCAGATCCCTTTGACACTTGTCTGCCTTACATTGTTGGTCACAGTCAAATGAAGTAATTGCAACTGCCTTACATTGGGAATCTCTATCCTCTTAGACAATTAGTCTGTGAAACATACATAAGCATGGGGAATATGGCATGGAAAGGATTTCAAGTTCAATACTGTGTGTGTGTGTGTGTGTGTGTGTGTGTGTGTGTGTGTGTATAGTCTGAGTAGGCTCAAAAGGTTAAGAGAGTATGTTAACATAGCACTTCTTAAAACCTAGATTCTAAATGAGGTTTTTAAAAAATACATATTTTTAAATATTTACCTAAAAATCCAGTACAACTGCATGTAGTCAACAGATAATAGATATGAATCTATCATAAATTACATACCAAGTAACCAAGGCTTTAATTATTTTACTTGAAAACATTAACCATTTAGAATAAAAATCTCCCTGCACTGTTAGAAGACTCACTTGAATGTAAATATTTTCAAAGGAATTTTGTAAAGTAGATTTAATTTCTTCCTTAACAAATTAGCTTTGAAGTCATATATGGTTTATTATTTATTCCTCAAGCATTTGTTTTAATCATGTGTAGTCTATGGTTGCATCCAAGAAGAAGTTAATGGAAGATTTTAAACTATTGCCACCAGACGAGAAAGACTGGAGTGTCCAGAGTCTTTCATAAATATTTAACTGTGCATAAGGCCTGCTTTCAATGCTTATAGTGATGCAAATATAAGCTGGTTAATAATGCTACCGTACTTTGCATGATAACTTTCTGACACTGGCTCATAAGGGTAGAGTGCTTGTAAAGTGTTGAGTTTATTAAAAGTAGAAATAAATGTTCAATCAAATGTGGAGTAGTTATTATAGAGGCAAGTTCTGCCTTGGAGGGAGGAGTTAACCAAAAAATTGACAATATTCTATAATAACATAATTAAGTTTCCTTTGCAAGTTTTACACTAGTTATCTTGATAGTTTATTTAAAACACATCTGCAGGCCTATTTCAGTTTTTGGTTTTAGTTTATCTATGATCACATACGTAAAGAATCATAACTTAGACCCTTAACTTGTGTTCCAGTTGATTTTCATCATATTGGTGAAAATGGTTCATTGATAGACTCAAGCACAGAAATCCAACCTCTATACCTAATCATAAATACACAGGATGAAGATGTCTATGCTACCTGGGTGGAAACATCCCTTAAAATAGAGCTACTTCAGAGAGCACACTCCCCATAAACCACGATTCATTTTTCAACTTTAACCCTTATTGTAATTTTCCACTACCACCCTGTGTAGACCACACTTCTGAAAGTGCGTTATGCCATGGTGCCTTCCTTGTGGTGCCCAGGGAGGAGCGTTTCATGCTGCTTCTGCAGTCACTTCCAGAGTAGTGAAAAGGCTCAGGGATTCCCCAAGCCAACAAACACGGAGCCACTGCCAGCTGGACCTGGAAGAGTGGTGGGCATAGAGTAAGGAAAGAATGTGGTGAACTGACCAAATTATATGATCTTAAATTTGGTTGGTTAAGATCATACAGAATTGTCCTTACTTTTGTAACAGAAAAAAGAAAAACCAGGCCAGTTAATGAAGTTGCAATATGTTCAACCTATAGTAATCACATGCCTATACATAAGTCACAAATCCTTCTCAAAATTGTTTTATGATCGTATGCATCATTTCATAATTTTGTTAGCAACTTTAATATTTTATCCCATTATGCTTACATTAATCACCAGAAGTTCTCAATTATGTGCTTTATTATGTTTCTATCTGAATATCATAGATAGGAACCCATATTGGGTTAACTGATATACAGGCTAATACTCTCTGGCCCCAGCTAAAATGCTTTAAGTGGCTCACACTTAAAAACTCCTCTGAGCCCACAGCTTGATGATTGTAATGAGACATGTGAATGCAATGATGATGCATTTTCCTGCTGTCTGACTTTCCCCTCACTGGGAACGGAAACCATTCTTGTAGCTCACAGTCTATGATTATTAACATGACTTTACTATTCCACTGTCTCTATCTACATAATTTTACTGTTTTAGAAGATTCTTGCCAAGGAAGAAAACAGTTGTAATATACTTTATTATTTATTTCAAGAACTTTCTAAAAGACCCATCCATTTTTAAGTAGGAAGCATCAAATAATAGTTTTATCTCGTAACTTTTGGAAAGCCTTCCCTCAAAATTCTCACCTTGCTGTTTCCACCAATCCTTAACTATTTTATCTTAATACTTACCCAATTCTAGTTAAACTCCTGCATTGAAAGTCCTATCTTAAACCAGACTCCAAGATTTTAATACACATCCCAATTTTACTATTCTCCCTCTGAAATGCTACGAAGTTTCCACTGAAGGGTGTTTTATCTCACCACACCAAGTATTTTAACTCAGTGTTGTCAGCAAGTGGTTTTGGTGATATTTTGGTCAGCATTTGACATCTCTCAGGGGGAGGTTAATCAATTCTTTCCGAAAGCTTTCCATGACAGCTCTTCCCCACCCTAAAAGAAAACAAAAGCAGTTAGGACTTGCTCAGATGCTTTCTGACACTGTTAATAGACTCACCATTTTTTCTTATCATTATCTAAATCCGAGCAAAATAATTTCAACATATAAATACTAGAGAAGTCATGATGCATCAACTCATCATTGTGCTTAGTGTTTTCCCTTTGTTTAAAGTTTCCGTTAAGCTTTTTTTTTTTTTTTTTTTTGCTTAAATGAATTATTGTAGGTAGAAACAGCATAATTTAGTGGGAAAAAATGAGTATCTTTAGTTGATGTCATCAAGAAGAATTGATACACAAGTTAAAATGGCACATTATGGAAGTGCTAACTTTTTCTCAAAGCTAAATTACTTTTCTGTTGTTTTGCTTTTCATATGTATGATGTTACAAAAATATATGTATGTATAATTTAAAGAATAATAATAAAAGAAGCTCTCATGTACTCTTTGCCCAAGTAAAGAAATGAAGTTACCAGGATATCAAATGCCCCTATTTTGTGTTTTACCATGTATTATCATGGTTTCTAGACATACTTTTTATAAGACTCTTTCTCACATTTATTGGGAAATAGCTATGTAAACTTGTTCTTCAAGTGGCATCCCTACAATCTGATTCATGGTTTTAGCTGTTCAGAAAGAGGGTTGGCAATAAATCTTTCAGATGAAAAATCCTAGTAAGACAGAAAAAGCCTTAGCAATTCACTATAGTGATTTCTTTTTCTTTTTCTCTCCCTTGGTCCATAAAGAAATTGTTCTAGCATGCTTCCTTCTTCCCATGACAACATATACCAGTGCCCACACCCACTCAGAGCCCTGTCACTGTGCTGTCATCTCTGGACTTGGGCAAGGACTGTGTGTTTGTTCACCGTCCTATCTCTAGCACCGCACAGCTTCCTGTATACCATATGTGCTCAGTAACGTTGTTTAAATGAGTGACTGGTGTGCTTATTAGAGTTGGTTGAAGGACTAGCGGCCTGTAAGCCTTGAAGGAAATCATTGGTTGTCCTTTAACATCGCCATTCACTTCTTCCCTTCTTTACCTTTGCCCTTCCTACTCCTCCCAGCCTGTGCTTTAGGTACCAGCCCTTGACATCAACCACAAGCACTCCTCCCCACTGCTGGGAGAGTGCAGATAAAGAGGTGGATAGCCTTGATTTACCCTCACTTCTCTTCATTTTACTCCTTTCTCTAATCATTTATTTTCCATCAGAGATTTTCATTATTTTTTTTTTCATTTCAAAAAGAAATCATATTGTTTGTAAGAAATGAAATGGTCCAAAAATATGAAAAGAAATAACCTTTTTCCAATTCTACTTCTCTGAATAACTAATGTTAATAGCTTAGGATATTCTAGTTTTTAATCAATGCTCTCAAAACTATACACAAATCCTTCTGTCTGTCTGTCTGTCTACCTATTTGTCTGGACAGAAGAAACTCCCTGACTTTCCATGCTGCTCTCAGAAGTAATTGTATTATACATATTATTCTTGTAGGCTTATTTTTTCACTCACCAATAAATTTTTTTTTATTATGATATTGTGGGGTACAGTTAAGGGTTGGGTAAACAAATACATTTCGTTCAAGCACCCTTGTTGATAAGAGGTGTTTCCCCATCCCCAGACAGATATTTGCTACCATTAATCCCATCTCCCTCCCCCCCCATAGTTTCCCGCTATTGTCAGTCATTTTCTTATAGTATTACATTGGATGTTCAAGGTCCATTATATGAGTGAAAACATGTGATACTCGGATCGTAGTTTCTGTGAGAGGTCACTCAGTATTATAGACTAGTTCCATCCAGGTTGCTGCGAAATTCATGATTTTGTTCTTTTTT
>NW_007249813.1:0-1717 GCF_000164805.1 Carlito syrichta | reverse complement strand
TTGCGGGGTCATATGGGGAGGTTGATATTTAGAGCTTTTAGGAATCGCCACACTGCTTTCCACAGAGGTTTAGTTTACACTCCCACCAACAGTGTAGAAGTGTTCCCTTTTTGCCACACCCTCTCCAGCAGCAGTTATTTTTTGAGTTGTTGATAATTGCCATTCTGGCTGGAGTTAGGTGGTATCTCAGTGTGATTTAGATTTGCATCTTCCTGATGATTAGTGAGGTTGAACATTTCTTCATGTGTCTGTTGGATGCTTGGATGTCTTCCTTTGTGAAGTGTCTGTTCATATCTTTTGCCCATTTTATAATGGGGCTGTTTGTTTTTTTCTTTTCAGCACGTTTGAGTTCCTTGTAGATCAAAGATGTTAAGCCTTTGTCTGACCTGGTGTGGCAAATCCTTTTTCCCAGTCTGTAGACTGTCTCCCTGCTCTCTTGATGGTTTCTATGGCTTTGCAGAAGCTTGTCAGTTTAATAAGGTCCCACTTGTCTATCTTCTCTCTTATGACCTGTGGGTTTCGGGTTTTGTTCAGGAATTGGAGGCCAGTTCCGATTTCCATGAGGGTATGTCCTTTATTTTCTAAGGTTCTTATGGTTTGAGGTTTTACATTTAGGTCTCTGATCCATTTGGAGTTAATCTTTCTGCATGGGGATAGTTAGGAGTCCTGTTTCAATCTTCTGCATGTGGTCAGCCAGTTTTCCCAGTACCATTTACTGAATAGGTTCTCCTCTCCCCAGTGGTAGGTGGTGGAGACTGTGTCAAAGATGAGTTGGTTGAGAAATTGAGGTTTTGCTTCTGGAATCTCAGTTCTATTCCATTGATCTATATGCCTGTTCCTATTCCAATACCAAGCTGTTTTGATAATTATAGCTTTATAGTAAAGTTTGAAGTCTGGTAATGTGATACCACCTGCTTTGTTTTTCTTCCTGAGGATTTTTCTGGCTATTCTTGGACGTTTGTGTTTCCATGTGAATTCCTGTGTTGTTTTTTCTAGGTCTGAGAAGAATGTTGCTGGTAATTTGATGGGTATTGCATTGAATTTGTAGATTGCCTGAGGTAAGATGGCCATCTTCACAATGTTGATTCTTCCAATCCATGAGCATGGGATATTTTTCCACTTGTTTGTGTCATCTTTGATTTCTTTGAGCAGTGTTTTGCAGTTTTCATTGTAAAGGTCTTTCACATCTCTAGTTAGGAAGATGCCAAGGTATTTCATTTTTTGTGTGGCTATTGTGAATGGAAATGTGTTTTTTTTTTTTGAGTTGGAGTCGCCCAGACTGGAGTGCAGTGACCGCTACTGGCCATCGCAGCCTCAACCTGCTGGGCTCTGGCAATCCTTCCTCCTCAGCCTTCCAAGTAGCCAGAATTATAGGCATGTGCTACCACGCCCGGCTGATTTTTTGATTTATTGTAGAGATGAGGTCTTACTGCCCAGGCAGGTCTCGAACCCGCGGGCTCAGGCAATCCACTCACCTCAGCCTCCCAAAGGCATGGGATTACAGGCTGAGCCACCGAGCCCGGTAAAATTGTGGTTTTTATTTGAGTTTCTGTTTGTTTATTATTGGTGTAAATTGTATTTTGCACATTTATTTTGTATCATGAGACTTTGCCAAAGGCCTTTATCAGTGTAAGGAGGATTTTGACAGATTCTCTTGGGTTTTCAAGGTACACAATCATATCGTCTGCAAAGAGAGATAATTTGATTTCCTCTTTTC
>NW_007249812.1:6880-8089 GCF_000164805.1 Carlito syrichta | reverse complement strand
CTCCACCGTCCACACTCATGTCTCATGCCAAAGACACCCGTGAGCTCAAGGAACAGGCTGTCCAGAGTTAGGGCTGAAATCGGGTACAGAGTGATCAAGGAGGTCCGGCAATGCTATGGACAGTCCAGATTCCGGTCACCTGGCCTACCTTCTTTGGGCAGAGGAAGAGACCCTTTCTCTCCTGATCATTCCATCATCCCACAGCCATGGAGACTTTTCTCTGGGGAGCCGTGGGCCCCCATCGTAATACACGTTGGAGGTGTCTTTTTTGTTGCTGGAGTCTCCAACGGCTGCGCTGGTGCACGGCAGCACAATCCTGGCCTCCAAGGCCTTGACCTGCAGAGCTGAGTGGGTCTTCACACCTCGGCCCCCAAGCAACCTGGACTTCACGAGCCACCATGCCTGACTCGATTTGGGGACCCTCTCACCAGGATGAGGTCTGGCCACATGGCCTGGGCTGGTCTTTGCCCCCGGGGACTCTGGCATCCTCCCACCTTGGCCTCCCAGGGCCTGAGACTGATGGCCTGAGCCACTGGGCCAGTCCTGTACTTGAACGTTCTGTCAGTGGGGGCAACACAAAGACATGTCCCAGGACGTAGACCACCACATCCCGTGTAGCCAGGACGTGTGTGACACAATGCGTGACTCAGTGCTTGCGTTCTGAGGAGTGACGAGGTCTCACTAATTGGCCCTGGCTGGTCTTGAACTACTGGGATGCAGGAACCCCCCACCTCCGTCTCCCAAAGTCACAGCCCAATTGTCTGCTGATCCACCATCTTTTGAGATTTCTAGGTAAAAGCCTGGGGCCTCCTTCCCAAATGACCTCTGTCTGTTCACAATGGTCCCAACTCCATACACAAATGGATGCTTTTCTTTTTTTTCCTTTTTTTTTCTTTGAGTCAGAGTCTCACTCCTTTTCCCAGGCTTTATGGAGGTAGCTCACACCAGGCCACTGCAGCCTTGGCCAACCAGGCTCTGGCGAGCCTTTCGCTGGCCTTCTGAGGAGCAGGAACAACAGGTGTGTGCTATCACCCACAGCTCATTTGGGATGGATGGTAGAGATGAGTTCTCGGCAACATGGCGAGAACTCATCACCCATGTTGCCTGGGTGGTTCTTGGCCACGGTTTTGTGCTGGCCACTGGCCTGGCTTCCCAAAGTGCTGACGTGACGAGGCTGAGCCCCCAAGCCCTGGCCTCAATCCTTCATCA
>NW_007249812.1:4304-5671 GCF_000164805.1 Carlito syrichta | reverse complement strand
CTTTGGCGAGACATCATGTATACAAGTAGCCAAAAAGATGAGCCAAACATGGTGGTGCACGCCTGTCCTTCCAACCACTCTGAAGGCTGCTGCAGGAGGATTAACAGAGCCCAGTCGATGAGGCCACAGTGTCCGAGGGCAATCCCCTGCACTCTGGCATGGGCAAAAAAGCAAGACTCCAACACAGAAATAATACCAACAACCACCACCACCACAACCACAGGCCGGGCTGAGGACCTCAGCCTGTCATCCCAACATTTTGGAGGCCCAGGCAAGAGGACAGCCTGAGCCTGTGGGTTTGAGAACAACCCAGGACACAGGGTGAGACGTCATCTTGGCCATCAAAAATGAAGCGAAGATTATGCGGGCATGGTGGCACAGGCCTGTGGTTCCAGCCACTTGCAGGGCAGAGGAGAGAGTATCATCTGAGCCTGACAGGTGGAGTCCACGGTGGGAGTGAGCATGACCTTGCACTCCCTCTTGGGTGACAGAGTGGGATTCTGACAACAAATAATAATAATCACCACCATCAACATCATCACCATCCCTGCGATTCAGCGCAAGAAGTCACACTCAGGGATCTGAGAGGAAAAGGCAGTTTCTGTACTGTCATTTTCAGAAGGCTTCATAGGTGGCCACCAGCACATCCAGTCTGCGCCTTTGACCACCAACACCAAAAGTTCTGCCTCCACTCTCCACGCTTTGCCCAACAGCAAAGACATGAGTGAGCTCACAGAACCGAGGGCCGTGAGCTAGGGTGACCATGGGCAGAGTGATCAAGACGGTCCACCAACATCATGGCCAGTGCAGGGTTAGGCTGCTCGGTCTGCAACCTCCGAGTGGGGGAAGTGCCTCTTCATCTCCCGATCACTCATTCATCACCTGCCCATGCAAACTTTAACTGGGGAGCTGAGGTCTTCCATCATGATGCATGTGGGAGGCCTCTTTTTTGTCATCGGAGTCTCCATCGGCGGGGCTGGAGCACAGCGACAGGATCGTGGCTTCGTGGCCTCGACTATCAGGGCTCAGTCGGTCCTCCTGCCTTGGTTTCTGAGCAGCTGGGACAACTGGGTAGTCCATGTCTGACTCTCTTTTGGGGATCTCTCGCCCAGACGTGGTCTGGCCACATCATCCAGGCTGGTCTCTGAACACTGGGATCAAGTAGTCACCCACCTCGGTCTCCAAAGGAGCAGGGCTGACCCATGAGCAACAATGCCTGGACTGAACTCGCATATGCTGTTGGAGAGGATGACACAAATGCAACCTCGGAATGGAGGTCACTGCATCCCATGTAGCTGGGACACTGGGTGTCACCAAAGACAACAAAAATGTTTGTGTCTGGTGAGTGATGAGGTCTCACTATGTGA
>NW_007249812.1:0-4284 GCF_000164805.1 Carlito syrichta | reverse complement strand
AAAAAAATCGTCGCATTCTCTACCTCTAGTCAACTGGGCCTTATAATAGTAACTATTGGAATTAATCAACCCCATCTAGCATTTCTCCATATCTGCACCCACGCGTTCTTTAAAGCCATACTATTTATATGCTCAGGATCTATTATCCACAGCCTGAATGATGAGCAAGACATTCGCAAAATAGGAGGATTACTTACAACCTTACCCTTCACCTCCTCCTCACTGCTTATCGGAAGTCTCGCTCTCACAGGAAAACTTTAACTGGGGAGCTGAGGTCTTCCATCATGATGCACGTGGGAGGCCTCTTTTTTGTCGTCGGAGTCTCCATCGGCAGGGCTGGAGCACAGCGACAGGATCGTGGCTTCGTGGCCTCGACTGTCAGGACTCGGTCCTCCTGCCTTGGCTTCTGAGCAGCTGGGACAACTGGGTAGTCCATGTCTGACTCTCTTTTGGGGATCTCTCGCCCAGACGTGGTCTGGCCACATCATCCAGGCTGGTCTCTGAACACTGGGATCAAGTAGTCACCCACCTCGGACTCCAAAGGAGCGGGGCTGACCCATGAGCAACAATGCCTGGCCTGAACTCACATATGCTGTTGGAGGGGACGACACAAATGCAACCTCGGAATGGAGGTCACTGCATCCCATGTAGCTGGGACCCTGGGTGCCACCAAAGACAACACGAATGTTTGTGTTCTGGTGAGTGATGAGGTCTCACTATGTGACCCAGGCTGGTCTCAAACTCCTGGGCTCCAGTGGTCCCCCACCTCGGCTCCCAAGCCACAGCTTGTCTCCTCATCCACCATCTTTCAGGAAATCTATGCCCAAGGCTTCGGCCTCCTTCCCCAATGATTTCTGTCTGTATATGATGATCCCAACTTGATACACAAATGAATACTCTTCTTTCCTTTTATTTTTTTTTTTGAGTCAAAATCTCACTCCATCATCCAGGCTGGATGGTGGTGGCTTGCTCCCGATCACCACAGCCTCGGTGCACAGGGCTCTGGTGATCCTTCCCCACTGACCTTCCAAGGAGCTGGAACAACAGCCGCATGCGACCATGCATGGATCATTTGGTATGGAGGGTAGAGATGAGGTCTTGCCGAGTTGCCTGGGTGCATCTTGGACCCATGGGCTCAGACAAGTCGCTGTATTCAGCCTCCCAATGCACTGAGATGATTAGGTTGAACCCCCGAGCCCAGCCTCAACCCTTCATAAAAAATGAACTAGAAGGATGATCAGGGCAGCCCATGCCTGGAATCCCAGCACTCTGGGAGACCAAGTCAGGAGGATGGCTGTATTCCATATGCTCAAGGCCAAACCGGGCCCCACAAGGAGACATCATCTCTGCACCCATCCAAACAGGGGTTCTGGAACGTGGTGCCCATCATCCCGACCAATCCAGAGGCTGAGGTGGGTGGATCACCAGATCCCATGATTCGAGGCTGGCAGTGAACAATGGTCATGTCCCCAGGCCCAAGCCTGGGTCACAGAGCCATACCCTGTCTCCAAAAACATCAGAATCATACACAAATTCTCAACTGCATGTGGTGGGTTCAATGGGTGACTGGATTTGGAGTCAGAAAAATGGGACTTGGGGGGAATAAAATGTCCCCGCATGAGGGACGTGTCTAAGGCCTTTCTTGGTTTATCGTCCTCATTGTCTTGTCAGAGGACTGGCCTGCCTGGGGAACAATTCTCACCTCAGAGAGGAAAGTCGACGGAATTAGGCCAGGGAGTCTCTGGAAATCCTGCACCTTAGCGGGGGCAGCCATTGGGGAGGTGAGGCTATAAGGTGCCGAGCTTGGGGTACCTCATATGTGGAGGGGCAGGGGGGAAGGACTGAGGGCACAAAGTTTTCAGACGAATGGATTTCTTTGTTGACTTAGATTTTCTTTATGTCTTCCTTTCTTTCTTTCTTTCTTACTTTCTTTTCTTTCTTTTATTTTCTTTCCTTACTAGGCTGTCCAGGTTGCTCTCAAACCACCCAACTTGGGACGTCCTCTCAGCCTGGGACTCCAACACTGCTTTGATCACAGGTTTTCCATTTGGTCGACATCCTGGTCTTCCGCCCTGGTTCTGAACTCTGGGCTGGAGGCGATCCTCCCACCGAGGCCTGCCCTCACCAAAGGTTTTCTCTGTTTTGCTTGGGGTCAATGTGGGGGATTGCTATGGTGTCCAGCCTGGTCTTGAGCTCCCAGGCTCTGGCCATCTTCCTGCCTCAGCCTCCCTGAGTGCCCAAGAGACTGGTGTGAGTCACCAGGTAGTCCCCGCTCCCCTGATGGTTTAAGATTCATTCCCTCATTTTCCCCGAGCCAGCCCTTGGGAGTAGCGAGCATATGGAACCTGGGTAATGAGGGGGGTGGAGGCTTGGCATCCCAGTGGGGACACGCACCTGCCTCAGGCACTCCCCCAGGGGAGGGCTTGAGGGGTAACTGTGGTCACACTCTATGGGGTCCCGTGTCATCGGAAGGGAGCGGTCCTCGTGGTGGGTCCTGAGAGGGGTGTGCAGTCTGGGCACAGTGGATCAGGCCTGTTATCCCAGCATGCTGGAAGGACGAGGCGAAAGGATGGCCTGGACCCCGGTATCGAGACCAGCCCGGGCACCTTGGTGAGACCGCATCTGTACAAGAAGCCAAAAAAAGAATGGAACATGATTGTGCATGGCTGTTGTCCCATCCACTCAGGAAGCCATGGCCAGAGGATCACCAGAGTGGATGCTATGGTGGGCAAGAGGAGGACCCTCCACTCCGGCGTGGGTGACACAGTGGGACTCTTTCTCAGAATAACAATACCAACCACCACCACAACCACAGGCCAGGCTCACGGTCTCAGCCTGGCATCCCAGTCTTTGGGAGGCCAAGGCTAGTGGATGTCCTAAGCCTGTTGGTTTGACACCAGCCCAGGATACTGGGCGAGACCTCAACTCAGTCACCAAAAATAAATCCAAAGACTAGCCTGGGGTGTTGGCACAGGCCTGTGTCTCGAGCTACTCAGGAGGGCCGAGGCTGGAGGATCACCTGAATATGGTAGGTAGAGTCCATGGTGGCCAGGAGCATGTCCCTGTGTTCGGGACTGGAGGACAGAGTGGGATTCCGACCCCAAATAATAATAATCACCACCACCTCCACCACCGCCACCCCTGCAACCCAACGTGAGGTGTAACCCTCAGTAATTAAAAAGAAAAGATGCTTTCCAGCCCATCATTGTGGGAGGTTTGAAAGATGGCGACGCGTCATGTCCCTCCCACACTTTTGGCCACACATCCCAGATGGCCTGCCTCCACCCTTCAGACTCTTGCCCCTTGGCAAAAAAGTGTGCGACATCACAGAACAGATGGACCCGAGCTAGGGCAGCCATCGGGCACAGAGTGAGCAAGGTGGTGTGGAAACCCCACGGCCAGACGGGGTTCTGATCACCTTATCTACCACATTTTGGAGGGCCCCTTCCTCTCCAGATCACTCCATCATCCCCCGCCCACAAGGAGCTTTCTCTGGGGAGCTGTAAACACCCATTGTGATGCACGTGGGAAGCATCTTTTTTGTTTCAAGAGTCTCCGTAAGCTGGTCTGGGGCATGGCAGCACATTCGTGGATCCCAGGGACTCAACCAGCGTGTCTCAGGCCGTCCTCTTGCCAAGTTGCCTGTGTGCATCTCAGATCTGCAGGCTCGAACGGGCTGCTGGACTCGGCCTCCCGAGGTGATGGGATGACAAGGTTGAGCCCTGGAGATTAGCCTTGATCCTTCGTCAATAATGAATCAGAAGACCGGGCGCGGCGGCCAAATTCTGGAATCCCCATGCTTTGGGAGGCTGTATAGAAATAATGGCAATAGCCTAGGAACTCAAGACCTGTCTGGGCCATGCAGGGAGACCCCATCTCTGAAGCAACCATACAGGGGGTCTGGGATAGTGGTGCCTACATTCCCAGCCACTGGTTCCCCCATAAGAATGCATTCTAAATATGTGGGAATCCCTAATTCCACATTCTCAACGCGAAAACGAATGTCCAACAGTAGTTTCTCGACTACGAGGTAAACCTGAAGCCAGTGATCACATTAAAAAATGGCAGATGATAACGTGGATTGTGGAATCTGGCCTTACAGGACGCTGTGAAACAAACAGACCAGTAGGCCAGATTCTCAGTTACAATTATCAAGAGGTGCGACACGTTCTTGGGGATTGGCAATGCCCGATTTGTGGTATGCATATAGGACGTTGCTCTGAAAAATATGAGAACCAGGACTCCCAGATTCCAGATTTGCATTTGCTAAAGTCTCTGTCGTTC
>NW_007249811.1:371313-371792 GCF_000164805.1 Carlito syrichta | reverse complement strand
CCCAGGCTGCGAAGCCGGGCAGGGGGGCGGTCCCGGCGCTCTTATCGACCGCGGCCACTTGGAAGACTTGGAGAGAAGGGAGGTGTGTGTCGGGGGGGTCTGCCTCTCTTCCCCACTGGGCTCGGAGGGAGGGAGAAGGCGGGAGGAAGAGAAAGGCTGGGTCGCACCGAGCCAGCGGGAGTCTGATTTTTATTCACCAAGGGACACACGCGCACACACACACACACACACACACACACACACACACCCCAGCATCTCTTCAACCAGGGAGCCAGACTTGTTCCCCCGTTCAAGTCTCCTTTCCCCCTCGGTTGGCATTTCACCCACAATGTGTCTTGCTTGCTCCAGGGTGTGCGGACACTTTTGCCCTAATAAAGGTCTTCTCCTTTCCCACTCCTCGGCGTCTAGCGCCGGCAGTCTTCCTTTTAGATTTTTAGGTTCCAGGCCCAATTGTCTCCCAGTCCCCGGGCGAAAGAACC
>NW_007249811.1:365467-370870 GCF_000164805.1 Carlito syrichta | reverse complement strand
GGCACCGCGGCGTGGCCGAGGGCCGCTCGGGAAGCCGCGCCGCGGGGGCTGCGCGCGCGTGTCCCGGCGCTCCTGGCGCTGGTCGGGCAACTTTTCCGGTATCCGCTTCGAAAGGGAGGAGGCGTGAAAGCGAACGGGCTGATGCCAGGGTAGCCGTCCTCCTCGGTAACTTCTGCGGGAGCCCGCGGGCGGGGCGGGTGTAACTACGTCCCGGGCGCTCGCTGACGAGCTCCCTGCTCAGCTCTGGGCGGCGAACTCCGGAGCAAGCCGGCGGGACGGTGCGCCCGGGGCGCCGCTCCACCCAGCACCGGCGCGTCGCGCCATCAGTTCGCAGCCGACCGGAGCAGGTGCCCGCTGCCCGTTTCGGAGCCTGCAAGCCGGGTCGCAAGAACCCGGACGCGGACATGGGCTGGGGCGGTGTGACCGCCTCGCAGGGCCGGGTGTGCGTCGTGGGTACTTTTCTGATTCGCCGCAAAGCGAATCAAAAGTTACTGCCGGGAAAGGGATGACAGACCCCGGGGACCGCGAATCGTGCCGCCACCTCTCACCCCGGCCCCGTGCGTTTTGGCTCTAGCGCAGGCTTTGCTGGCGGCTGTGGGCTTGAGAGGGAAGCCAAATCAACGCTCAGAGGGAGCATTTTGGGGCCTCTGAGCATCTTAATCTAGACAGCAGGCTGGAGCGGGCCAGAAAATTCATCATGACTAACAAGGAGCGCTGCTCTTTGGAGAGTGGCTGAGCCGTTTATAAATCACCACGTTGAGCACCCGCCCGGGCAAGGCGCTTTGGCTGAGAATTTCCACGTGTCCTGTGTTTATGAGCGTGTGTGTGGGAGAGAGAGAAATGGGGAGGGGAGGGGCGAGCCCACAGGCCGCCAGCAGCACGGCCCTGCACCCCCCACGCGCGCACCCGCGCGGCGAGACGAGGACACACACAGCGTGGCGCTCGGTCCCAGCGCAAGCGCGGAGCCTCTCTGGCCGCGCGCCTGGGGGCTGCTAGGAATCCCGTAACTTTGCCCAGCCAGGGGGAAAAAAAAAAAAAAAAAAAATTAAAAAGTCCGAGCCTTGGAGCGCGCAGACTCGGCTGGTGCTCGCGGCTCCTCAACGGCCAGAGAAGGGGCTGCGTGGCGGACAGAGCTGCTTTCTCTGGGCTTCAGCTCGGCGTCCCCTGCGAGGGGAGCGCGGTTCTCCCGGGCCTTGGGGAGCGCACAGGCCGCTCGCCGGTCAGCCGTGTTTTCTCCCAGCCCGCCGCGTCTTTCTTCTCCCGGGCCCGGGAGCCGAGAGCTCCCACGGGTGGAAGAATCCAGCCCCAGGGAAGGGCCGCGTCCCGGTGCTAAGCAGCCCTTCCTTACCCCATCTTTTCGGGGGCCGGCATCTGATTTTTTCTGGATTTCATGTCACATTTCTCGAGGGACCAGGCCTTCTGCAGCCCGTAGGGTGATACACTCCAGGAAGAATGAAGTTTCCAAACGCATCTCATAGGGAACCAAGGCTGCCTGGCTCTGAGTCAACGTGAAAGTCCCTCCTTATCTCCTTCCTCCCGCTCTTCGCTTCCTCTCCCTCCTCCCCCGGTCCAGGGCGCTAGTGTGAGGGGACAAGAATAGACTGCACGTGTACACGAAAACTTCCTGTCTGCCATGGGACTTCACTGGCGACTAAAGCTCCAAGATATTTCCCACGTTGACGTCTCGGATCTCCACGCTACCCCGCATTCCTGCCTCCTTTCGCCGGCGGGCGAAGAAGCCGAAACATTCCTAACTAGGTAGTTCTGCTGGGTTTAACGGGCCCAGTAAGTCCCCGGAGTACACAAAGCCATCGCCCACCCCCGGGCCTCAGCCTCCGCACCCCACCCCTGCCCCACGAGCTCCGCCAATCGCCGGGCCGGCGGGGCTGGGCGCGCCCCGCGGCTCTGAGCTCCGTCTCCCGCCAAGCAACCACCGCCTCCCCGCCTGTCGCCGGGGGCCCGGCTGGCGCGAACGCCGGGTCCTGATCAGCCTGGGCTTCCCTGTCTGCCTCCCGGCGCGACGCCTCCCTGGAGTTGCCCGAACCTGGCTTCTCGCAGGCTTTAGCTCCAGATGGGGGCCTCTCCACCCGTTCCTCCCCTCCCACGGTCCCGGGCGCCGCTCTTCGGGCTGCCCCTGCCACCCTCCGCCCGCATAAAAGCGCATGGAAGGTGTCTCGGGCAGACACCTCCAGGTTTTGATTCAGCCCCTTCCCCTTCACTGTTCAAAGCGGCTGTTCACATTCAGAGGCTGCTTTCGTTGACGTGGAGAGGATTTCACACAACCCTAAAATGCTTTGAACTGCCAAGGTGTCTTGATACCTTCCTCACTCCAGCACAGCTCCTAGAGATCGGTCGCTAGGACAATGGCTGAGCAGACGGCTGGTTCGGGCCTCGCTGCCCCGGGCACCGACTGCCGGGACCCCTGGCCCCCTCCGCAGGGACAGGCTGGAGGAAACCTGTGAGGAGGTCCTGGTGCCAGCACCAGCCCGGCTTCTGCTTCTAGGTCGAGAGGAACCTCTACTCAGTTGGTATCCTGAGCTGGGCCGGGTTAAGGAGTGATGGCGACTCCCTCCTGCCCTGGCACGCCGCACGGAAGGGAAATGACCCAGGGTGTGGAATTACACCGAAAAGCCACCCGTATCATCACGCACACTTTCACACTCCTCAGAGAGCGAGCCGGGCCTGGGTCTCGGCAGCCCCCAGCACCTGACCTGAGCACCCCAAGTTATGGAATCAGCCTGCCCATTGTAACTTGAACTCTATTAACTCACTCAGCTAGTAAATACACTCACCCATGGGTAAAATATATTTTATGTATTTCTGCATACCAGGAGTTGGGAGAAAAAACACCACAACCACTCCCACACATTGAGTTGGAAGCGCAGGTTTATTAAAACAGAGGTGAGATGAACATTCATTGGATATATCTTAATTTTTTCTTATGTATATGGCCCAAAGAGAATAGAAATCAGGAAACAATAGGAAACAAAAAAGAATTTTCTTAGGTTAGCTGCTTAGGTGGTCATTGGGGTATTGGAGGTGACAACTGGTTTAAATTTAGGTAAAACTGTCCACTGATGTATCTTTTAAAAATGCATCCGTTTGGGGGAGAATATTTGGATCTACTTTCTCCTATTGTTTTTTTTTTTTTAAAGCTTTCTTCCAGTCATTCATTCCTATGCTTTCTGAATTCCTGCTACACTCTAGCAGCTCCTTGATTGGGTAAGAACCCCCCCTCCCCACCTCTGAATGGGACTTCTTTGCTAAGAGCCTACAGAATGTCAAAACTGAGGCTACACCTTCAGAGCTAGAGCTTTAAATTGCAAATTCACACAAAGAGGCAGCAGGCTGCTTTAATGAAAACTACCTTAAAGCTTCAAGAACTGCAGCCTTGGGGAATGCATTTGTAAGGAGCACAGAAAATGTTTTTCTAAGTTGCCAGTTCTTGAGATTAAACACAATACACATTTACCTAAAAAATAAATAAACGGCCAGAAATCAATATCTTTAATTACATAGTAGCACATATTCTCCTAAATAAAAAAAAAACCTCCCACATAAATGTGTATGTTATTAACTATACCTACACTTTGCAAGCTCCTAAATGTGCATCCGTCCCCATATCATAAAAGGCCCTGAAGAAGGGAAAGTTTTCTGAAAGTTAAAACTCCTTTGCTTTATATGCTTGGCAATTCTGTTTGCCTACGCCTTACGAACAGACAATTCTATTTTATCTTCACTACTGTGTAAATCAGTGATATGTAATGTTCTAAGTTCAGTATTTGAAATGAAATTATTTGAACTCATGGAACCCTTTTTCTTCAAGTTATGAATCTCATCATTAAAAGTGATCCCCTCTTTGTAGTCCGCAAGTGAATATTTTATAGACAGGCATGGCTGGAAGACTTCTAACACCACATCACCCAGGTAGTCTAGCTGTTTCAGGTATTACTTTGAGTAATTTATCAAAGGAAGCCTGCTAAATGTTGAGTGCCGAATATGAGGCCTTAGGAGAGAGAAAACGTAAAGGACACATTCTATCACTGTGCAGGATAAATTCTATTGGGAGGAGCTAACATAGCTTGTTTATATTGAAATCTCAGAAACAGAACAGAAGGCAATTGGTGGCTCTTGGTTCCCTTTCTGCAATTTCATTTTCGAAGTTAAATGACCACCTAACAATGGAGCCTAGAGGGTGTGTGTGTGTGTGTGTGTGTGTGTGTGTGTGTGTGTGTGTTTCCCCCCCTTCGCCTTAAAGCAGGTGGATGGCTGGTCACCAGGAAGGGATGACAACTCTTTGATAAATTAAAGTGATTTCAACAGAAACCTCCTTAGCTCTAAAGCACTTGGAAATGTACTGAGACGAAGCTCTCACGGCAGTTCCTCGCCTCCCTCATCCTCTGGAGCAATCCGAGAAGCAGGAGGCGAGGCGAGGGGCGAGCACAGCGGCACACACCTGAGCACAGGCACGCGAGGGGGCGGAGGGCGTGCTCAGCTATTTCACTGAAGCTGTTTCCAAGGGCTGGGACTGGGTGTCCATCGCTGAGAGAAACAGGCAGTCGTTGGGCTGAAGTTAGACTTCGGTTCTCTTATTCTGTCTGCACAGAGCACGAATGCAAATCCCTTCTGAAGTGTACAAGCGCCCCGAACAATTGTGTCGTTGGTGTCCGGGGACCGCAGCCAGCGGGGGGAGGGGTGTCGCACCGGAGGGATGTTTTTCTTGAGATCAGTAAATCACAGCGGTAAGAACCTTGGGCCGGGACCTTCTGCTCTCTCTCTCTCTGAGTTGGGAATCTGCCATTCTAGGCACATTTGGACATCATAAAGTTAGAGATGACAACATTTTAAAGGGGGTTTTCCAGAATAGAGGTCCTGGAAACCTAGAGAAGTGTGTTGGCCGGAGGAAGACACCGAAGGAGGACGCCTTGGGCAGACTGGAGCAGGGAGACTCCCTCGCTCCTCCTGTCTTTTCTGAGAGTTTTCGATGGCAATCTAGGGCAGCCGGGTCCCAGCAGTAAATGCAAAATAGAAAAACAGAACACGGCCGAGTCACAGGCCTGATCATATTAACGCCCTAGGTCAGAGGGAGAGAATAATGAATAGCCGCCGAGCTCAGATCGTAGAAGGGAACTTAATTAACCTTGGGAGAGCGAAAGAAATTCAGAGATCATACCTAGGACCTTGGTCTAGGATGCTTACATTAATGTGCGTATGAGTGTGTTGGGCGGGGCAGAGGGTCTGCTTGATACATCATTCGCATCACTTTTTAAGCCTGAAAAAAGCTGCGGTTCGTCCTCCTCAGGGCCGCCCCAAACCCCACACGATCCCGCGGTGACCCCCGCTGCGGGAGCCCCGGGGCTCGGCAGCGCGGTCCCGCGCGCCCGCCCCGGCCCCCGCGGGGGG
>NW_007249811.1:362352-365447 GCF_000164805.1 Carlito syrichta | reverse complement strand
TCGGCCCGCGTGGGAGGCCCGCGGGGGTCGAGAGGAAGGGCACGGAGTCCCAGCGACCCGGCCTGACCTCGGGAGGGACTGCCAGGGAAGGGACGCGGGGTGGGGGTGGGGGGTGTTCCAGGGCCGCAGAGCGCCCAGGCAGGCCCTGGCTGCGATCCGGAGGAGGAAGGCGAGGGCGAGAAGCAGGAGGCCGGGCCATTGTCCAGGGAGGGCGCATTTTTGTCCGGATGCTGCTGGTTGCTATAGCGAGGAGGAAATCCAAACAGAAGGGCTCAGTTCGCCTCCCTCGGGCCTGGGAGCCGCGCTGCCTCCTCTCAAGCAAAATAAAAGTGCCGCCCGGGGCCTGGCACCCTTTCCCTGAGAGCTGACTGCGGGCTGGAGGAGAAGGGCCCGGAGGACCCGGGGACCGAGCAAGGGGAGGGGATGTCCCTCCCCGCAGGAAACGGCCAAGCAGGTTATTGCTGGCGTGGGTGGGAAGCGCCAGCCACAACACATACTCTCTCACCCTCCACCCCCCTCCCACCCACTCTTTTCCCTCCCCTATTTTGTTGAGGGGGAAGAAAAAGTCCCACAACTTTCTCTAACTCTTGAGACTGTTCGCAGTGGTTGAAACCCCCTCTCCGCCGGGGCTGATGGCAGCGACACCGCGTTGAGGGCGCGGTCTGAGCCAAGGGACCCGCGCACAGCGCCAACAGGGTACCCAGGAGGAACGACAGTCCCCGCGGCGGAATGGCCTGTTAGAAGAGTTCTAAGACCAGTCCGCGGAAAACCTTGCTAGGCAGAAGTGTAGATGCAAATTTCACACATTTAAGAGAGACTCTTATTTTGCAGCAGGTTTTCCTTCTTTCTTTTCTTTTCTTTCTTTCTTTTTTCTTTCTTTCTTTCATGTCTTGCTATTCAACTTTGAAAACAGTGAGTGAAGTCAAGGTTACAATGAAGGCTTTTTACGGCTTATAATTTTTCCAACACTGTAGCTCAGAACAGTGAGGGGAAACAGCGATATTTAGTTACTTGTGAGCTGCTGGCTTCAGAAAATGTGGAGTTTGCACTTTTAGAAAGGGGGAGGATAGTTTGCCCTATCTTAGGTAAAAAGTTATGCTTTTATTTGTGGGGACAAATTATCTACACCAACAAGGAGGTGGATAGTAGGAACTTTAAAAATGGATTCTCTCTGACTGTACTGTGACTTTTAACCCCCATCTCTCTTTGCTTCATTCTGTTGCCTAAAAGCTGCCTAAAAAGCTAGACAGAAAACTTTTATTTGACCTTAGGAAGCCATTTGAAAGGCACAGTCCAAGCATTTTTTTCTACCTTCTCCATTTAAAATATATCATTTCCTTTCCAATGACAAGTTCCCTAAAAAAAAAAAAAAAAAGTTCACACAACTTTGTAAGAAGTGCCTTAATTCATAATGATATTCACATTTTTAAAAATGCTTGAAAGAAATCATGTTAATGAAGAGAACATTTGCAGTAATTTGGTGATAATTATCAGAATCACCACATATTCGCAGAGGCTTGAACAATACGTGTTCAGAGAAAAGCAAAACACATTATTTTAATAGTCTGATATGCAAACTATGGACCGTTCAATTACGTGACTTAATAATGCATACATGATGTGATCTTGTTATTGCGATGGGTAGGTTTGCCATGAGTCACTCCTAAGACCAAGAGTGCTCTCACATCCAGTAAAATCCATTGCCATGGATCAGGGGCCCCTGCCAAACTGCATTTAAGAGAATAAAAATTAATGACTGAGAATTTGAGCGTTAAATTAACATTAATTATATGACCTGCATGCTGGAAAGATTAGATTTCTTACGCCCTAATTAGATAACGTCTCCTCATACATCAAACAATTTTTATTTTTATTTCCAGGTTTCAGGAATACAATACAAAGTGCTGAAAGGCAGTAGTTGAGGGTTTTTCTGATCTGAGGTCAGAGTTTGAAGGGTGTCTAGCCACTATCTCCTTTGCTTTCCTTCCTTCCTTCCTTTCCTTGGCTCCCTCAGAATGGGAAGTCATATTAGAGAGAATTAACCTCCTTCCCCACCTTGCACTGACAGTGGTAGTTGGAGAGCAGGGAGGTGGTGGGCAGTTCCCTGGTAGACCGAGAATCTCAGCGGGACCGTTTGTAGCTGCCCCAAGCAAGGGTGGGTCGCCAGTCAGTGTCTCAGGCCAGGACAACTAAGCGGCAAAATATCTGCAAGGGACGCCCAGCCAAGACCGCACCACAGACCTTTTTATAGTAGAAACGTCTTAGCTAGACGTCCAAGAACGCAACTTGATCCAAAATACTGTGCTAGGAACAGGGGGGGAAAAAAAAGGTAGCAGGAGGGACACACCACCAGAAGCCAAGACAACAGCACTCATTTCCTTCCCGAAGAGGCTTACAAGGGGTGTTTGTCAGCCATTTCCCCAGCAGTGCCCTGACATTTCGAAATCTCACCATGCTGGCCACAGGCGCCCACGCTGGCGCGGGCGGCTCAGCCTCTGATGACCCAATCTGGGGTGAATACCGGGCTGGGGAGTGGGCGAGGCTGGGGGAGGGGATGTCTCCCTCTTTTGACGACTTGTTGCTGATGGGGAGGGAGCAGGGAAACAGCAGAGTTGGGGGAGCGGTACCTCCAGCCCCCTCCCCTCCCACGACAGATGGTGGGTAGTGACTCGTCCCTTCTCTGGGGTCCTAAGTCGCGACTTGCGGTTCCGGGGCTCCAAAGAAAGCCGCCAGTGGATTCGGTCTGGAAGCAACGCGCAAGGACTTACATCCCTGAGCTTAGGATTCGGAGTTTCCTCCTAGGTACTTAGTGTGGCCCCAGACCTCTCACGTCCCCCGTGTCTTTCTCCCTCCTCCCCCAGCCTCACCTTCCCTAGGGACAGTAAAGAATGAATGCGGGGGTCTCTCGGACAGCTGCCCTGAGCTCTGGGCGGGACAAGCGGAGCGAGATTAAAACCTCTAGGCGGCCCATGCTAAATCACTCAGAATAGAGTTTTCACGTGTCAGTGTTTCCATTCAGCCACTTTCAGGCTTTGGAGACGAGAGTAGGCGTGCGTGCGCTCGAGTCTACGCGGTCCTAAATGGTGACTTACGAG
>NW_007249811.1:311739-362237 GCF_000164805.1 Carlito syrichta | reverse complement strand
CCGAGGCCCCACCCGCTGCGACCCGTCCCCAGTCTGGAGTCAGTGCGGCGCGGCCACCGCGCGCCGCCCCACGCACGCTTTGACTGGGAGGTGACTTCGCCAACTCAGAGATCATGAGGAGTTCAACCTTAGGGTTGGAATGGGCACGAAAAGTTAGCCCGCCCGGTATCTGGGGCTGGAAAATTTCCGTCTGGGCTTCCAGCAGAACCTCGAGCCCCGGGAGAGTGGGGCGGGGCGCGGCTGGAGGCCCAGAGGGCCCCTGCACCCAGTCGGGTGGGGCCCGGGGCTTCTGCAAAGCTCGGCGACGGCTGGAACTGGGCGCGCGCATTCTCGCTCCCTGATTTCCTCTGAAGGGTTCCTGGAGCGGAGGGTGAAAGGGTGGGGGCAGCATGAAAGCGAGAGAAGACCGCCCGCCCAGCCTTCCCGAACAACGCATAAGCCCCTCCTAAGAAGGCTCTCCTTGGGCAGGGAAGCGCCTCTTCCGACAGGTGTACAAAAGCAGAACGTCTCGGCTGGTGCGGCAAGAACTTTGCAGCCCGCCACTTGGGAAGGAAGGCAGCTCCCTCTTCCCCTGTCCGCAGCGCCGTGGGTTTGAAGTGCGTCTCTCCTTTACACAGACCCGTTCCTCCCCCGCGCCCGCGTCCCTGAGAACGTGCCTTTGCTCCAAATGGTTACTCCTTCTAGAAACTGGAAAATCAGTACTAGTTGAGCCTCTTCCGTGAGAAGATGCCCCGTGGAAACTTGCAGGGCGGGTATCCGCGCCCACAGATGCTTGGGCAGGCGAGGCTTGGCCCCTGCCCTAGGGTAATTTACATAGACATTCACAATGGGTAATACCCTAGAGCGCTCCTGGAAACGCACCGTGGTTAGTAACATTAGTTTAAGCCTCAGACACACCTCTTACGTATGCGCTATTCGTGGTTGAAGTTTTGGTTAAATGATTGATCAGAAGTTTGCACCGTGGGTGTTTATTCTTCCTGTTTTCTTAAACTGCCTCTTGGATGGTTTCCTGTCAGTTTTCAGATGCCATTTGCAGCACAAACAGATTTCATATGCCTGCTGCAGATTGTCTCCAAAGTTCTAGTTTAAAGAGCATTATGTAAGCCTCTCTCTATTTACATAAGAGCTTTAACTCAAACCTCTCAGAAAACCATTTATTACCAATGGACACCCACCCAGGGAAGCAGCATAACCAACCAGTATCTGTATGACGCTTTCAAGAACAGCAATAGTTCCTTCTTTGGGGAGTGGGGGAAGGAGAGTAGATGTAACAAAAAATTGGAGTATTTGCGTTTTTATTCAGCTTGGTTTTATATCGTTTGAGCATTATTCTTAAGCTTAATTCAGGTAGGGACAACATTTACAGGATACACTTTTTATCTGTGGGGTCAGCATTTATCTAGGCCACAGTGGTGGCCCTGTTTCCCGTCCCCAAGTTGAATCTCAACTGTGAGAGCAACTGTCTTTTAGAATAATCAACTGAGTACACATTTTTACTAATTTCTAAGTTACTAAAGGGATTTATTACTGCATAATTATCGTAAACCAAAGTCAAGTCATAATAAAATATGTGAGATAAAAAGTTTTTTTTTTTTTAAAGACCACTCTCACTCTCATTACATTCCCTTTCCCACTGGTAGCCACTGCTATTGGTTTAAAGGGGTATTGCTCTCTCTTCCGTCATTTTGCTCTTTCATTCAATTTTTCTTCCCCCCACCCCAAGTTTTTACTAAACTTTGGGAGTGTTTTATTGTTATATATTATTAAAGTTTCTTTTAGGAAGATGGGGCCTTGAGATATATGAAACTTAGATATAAAAAGTTCAAAATTGGGCAACCCCCTTGGTTTCCCTCCCACTGTGGGAACTTTTCTGTCCTCCCAATTAACCCTGCTTTCTAAAAAATTTTTAAAAAGTTCAAAATTGGGATAGTATAGGGAAGACCAATATCTTGCCCTAGATCATGGCAAGCTAACTTTGGGATATTGTTCTGTCTTTATTACTGCATTATTATTTATTTATTTATTTATTTTTGAGTTGGAGTCTCACTCTGTCGCCCAGACTGGAGTGCAGGGGCCACTCCCGGCCACCGCAGCCTCGACCTGCTGGGCTCTGGCGATCCTTCTGCCTCAGCCTTCCCAGTAGCCGGAACTACAGGCATGCGCTACCACGCCCGGCTGATTTTTTGATTTATTGTAGAGATGAGGTCTCGCTGCCCAGGCGGGTCTCGAACCCGCGGGGTCAGGCAATCCACTCACCTCAGCCTCCCAAGGTGCGGGATTACAGGCTGAGCCACCAAGCCCGGCTATTATTGCATTATTAAAAAGAAAATAATTTAGACACTGGCACTTTCATGTCATCAGAAGAGATCAAAAAGTGTCCTACAGACTTCTTTACTGAACTATTAGGCAATCAGAAAGTCAGGATATTTCAAACTAGTTCTTAGAATCTGAGGTTCTTCCTGGTGACCATCTTATATATAAATGGTCTACCCTCCCCCTGTAGACCCAGGACAGGTGACATATACAGCCATGTCCCCAACATGGGTCCTGTTGTCTTGTTGTGGGGAGGGACTAGATCCCCAAATATCCTCTCAGAGCATACCCCTTAAAGATGTAAATAAATGGTGTTATGAATAGTGTTCCCAAGAGAAATTGTAAATCACACAGGTTGCATCTGGAAGGTATTATAGCCTGCCCGCCTTCTCTTAACACTTTCCTATCACTCTGACCACACAGGTTCTCGTTTTCCTCTTTGGGACATTTCAACCCACTTCAACTCTTTCCTCTGAGGAACTTCTTACTGTTGTCTTCCCTGACATCATTAATTAGATAATACAATCAATACCAAGGTGTTAAAAGTGATAGATGCTAAAAGGTATTTGCTTTTTTTTTTTTTTCCAAAAAAGCTTGAAGGGTCCATGTTATAGGCCCAAAACAATGAATCTCAGTAGTGTAATTGGAATTTAAGACTGTAGTTGGCAGATGGAAAAGATATTTTAGGCAGGAAGAATTTGCAGCATTCCTAAAATATAGCCACATGGTCATGAGTCACCTTCTTTGTCCTCTCTTTAAAGACCAATTTTACCTCTGTGAGCTACTCACATATGAAATTTCTACTGTAGAAACAGTGTCAATGAATTTTGATTAGTAATTGTGCAGTGTTGGAAAAGTTTTAATGGGACTGATGTTGTATTTAAAAATTTGCCTCTTCTAGTAACAAGTTCAGTGGAGCTGACCCCAGTCTGGGTAGAAAGACCTATGACTGGCCAATTAAAATATTTCACACTGTAATGATTGGTTCAGGAAGGACACATGACCTAACTAGACCAATCAATGCAAATGAGTATTAGCTTCATAGTATTGTCTGAATGATGAGGGAATAGAAAAAATAGCTAATGCTCTGTTTACATTATATACATATATATGCATATATATGTATATACTGTATATGCATATTTGTATATGAGTAATATATGTGTATATAAGAAACACAAGGCCCAAAAATTAGACTTATGTGCCAACCTAGGAGAAGTGCTGCATAATTCATTGCTAAATATCACTATGGCCACCTTTGAAGTACTCCCCTTGGGAAGCTATGCACTGATGCCAGAGTCTAGTCCACCCATCAAAGCAATTTTGGAACTCTTTCTGGAATGGCCATCAGAGCTGCCTCATTATTTGTTGAGGTTTGACAATTAAGTTCACAAAATTGCACCATGTGTTTACGTTGATGGCATTGTACAAATAAATGTATTGGAACACCCTCCCTACTCACCTGATCTGATCCCCAATAACTTTTTTATTTACCCAAAGGGAAAGAAAATATTGAAGGGTGAACATTTGATGACATTCAGGACATCAAGGGTAATATGATGAAGGCGCTGATGGCCATTGTCACATGGTCACATATATATGACATTCGCTCACAAGGTGGCATTAATCAAATGAATGCTAGCATCACCATGTGACAGGCAAGACAGTTAAGGAAAATGGCAGAAGCACGATTGAGCAAGCATCATACTATACATTGCTACCATAATTTAATTCAACTTCAAAAAGTAATACATAGGATAATAACTCTTAAAAATGTGTATAGATTTTTGGCATCCCTGCTATGTATATAAGTATATATATAAGTATATATGGTATATATAAGCCTTCATCTTTTAGGAGCTCTCTTGTGAAGAAAATGTGTTTGAGAGAAACCAATACAGAGAAAAGCAAAAGACAGAGTAAGATAAGATATAATTGAGCTCCTGGATTTAGCTGTGCCTAAAGTGTAGTCTTAGAATTTTTTTTTGTTGTGTAAGCCAAGAAATCTCTTTTTTCCCCTTGAAGTTAGTTTGAGTTTCTGTCACTTGAAATTAAAGCAGCCTTTACTTTTGAAAAACGACTCTCATACTCTTAAGAGCAGAGACTTGAGTTAATCATACATTTCAGATCACAGCACATTCTCATTATTGGTTTATGCAAAGCCCAGTCTTCTTCCCCCTCCCTTCCTTTCCTCCTTCCTTCATTCCTTCTCTTTTATCCTCATATCTCACTCTGATTCTTGTCTCTATCATAGACCACCATTCTAACATGTATGTATGTATTCTTGCAAAATACATACTGTTCTCTGAAGGAATTATTTTTAATTTATAGAAATAACATTGTGTTGAATATCTTCTTCTGTTTCTTGTTTTTTTCTACCCATTACTCTGTCTAGATTATTATTAACAATTTCTGCATTTTACGCATATATCTAATCTTGTGCTCTGAGGAGTTACTACACAGTTCTCCATCATATTAGTCAAGTTCCAGTAGATAAGAAAGAAACCACACTAGGTATTTCAACAGAGAATATGGTGTAAGGAGTTGACTGCACAGGAGTTGATGGAGTGAAAAAGCAAAAAGCAAAGACTAGTGGAAAATAGAGGCAACAATGCATCAAACAGTAGGGTTGGGGAACAAATATAAAAGATCAAGGTTATGACTACTTAAATATTTGGAAGAGGGGCCTCTGGAAGCTAGCACTCATTTCTCACTTCTGAAGAGGGAGTGCCACTCAGAGGTAAAAAGTTGGTCTTGAGAAGTTGTGACTTAAACCTCAGGAGGCATGGGCAGCTGTTGCTGGTGCTTCTGAGTGGAGGCAGGGCATGATGAGGCTGTTTCTTGGAATGCCAGGCAGAGTTGGAGATGGAGAGATATTGCTGCTGCCAGAATGAAGTACCATTGCTTGAGTGATATTGACAGGAAGAAGAGCAAGTAAATAAAAAGGAACACGTCCCTTCTGTCCTCTCCTCCTTCCAGTCTCTCTCTATGACCTGTTTTAGACAGAATTTAACAAGGGTTCATCTTACAAAGTAATTTAAAGGATCCCAAACCTCATGTCATAAAGTGAGATCCAGAAGAGGAAAATTTAGAGTTGAAGGTTGATAGCTTAACAATATGCTTCTGCACATATCAGAACTTAAGATGCACCTTTCCTTCAGAAGATGACTTCACTTTCCACTCCTTTCTCCCAGAGGAGACTCAAGTTTCCAACAGGCATTGTTTTCATGTATGGACAATCGATCGTACAAAGACTGAATTGTCAATTTTACCACCATGAACACTGCTTATATAATACAGTGGAGTGGGGAAAAAAAGAAATAGAAATATACATCATAACTAAGGAAGAAAATATGTGTAGCAACTACTGTCCATTTGTCTAGAATTGGTCATAAGGCTATAGTTGATATTTGTAACCTTCTTTTTCCATTAAGCATTTTATATTTATTTGACTTTCAACCATCGTTTCAGCTAGTTCTTTACCTGGCCAAAGCCCCTTACTCCCATTATGAGAGACTTTAATCCTCAATGGTTCTGTTTATTCTGATTACGTTAGCCTTCCTTTGACTTTTAGTTTTAGAAATGGAGGTTCTAGGGGACATCTCAGTGAGTCCCCTGGTTTTTCACTACCCACATTTTATAGCAAAAGTCAAGTTCTCCTTGTTAATCAGGATCAATCACCCCCGTCCTTAAAATAATCCCCATCTTTGCCTGTTGGTTTAGTGGCCTGAGGAGCCCAAAACAGACAAGTCGCAATCTCAATTTTCAGTTCAATCGAATGATTGTTATGTCTGCTTGAAGAGATATTCCTCCTGTGGGAATTAGAGCCTCTAAATCAGAAGAGCACAAAGTTGTGGGAACTGGAAAGCAAAACTTCTGCTAGTGGGTTACCAAACTGATAACCCAACATTGATACTTAGACTCCTGCATTCTGGCTGTGAGAAAAATAGCACCGTATGTTTGCCATGATTCTAAGCTTATGATGATAGTTTATAAGATATAACCCCAAACTTTTAGGATGTTCTTAATGGAGTAGGAATGATTCTTTATAGATCATTCCATCATTTTGTCAGGCCAGTGCATCTAAATGATGGGGTGTGTAATAAGACCAATGAATTCTATGAACATGAGCTTATAACTGTACTTCTTTTGTTGTGTTAAATTCTTTGGTCAAAGGTAATATTGTGTAGAACTAAACAGTGTTGCATGGAACATAGTGAATTAGGCTTTCTGTAAATCCATGATGGTGGTTCTGGTAAAAGCACTAGGAAAAGAGAAGAAAACCCCCTTTCTATGATACATACATTAGAGTTAGGATTAACTGTTTCTACATACATGAGGAAAGGAATCCAATGTAATCAACATATCATAAAGTAACTTGCTGTTACCCCCCAGAAACTGATGCCATTTGCGGGCTTAGCACTAGTTTCTGGGGTTGGCAGTTTATGCATTCTGCAATGGCAGTCTCAGATCAGTCTTAAAGAGAAGCCCATGTTGTTGAACTAATGCATAGTTTCCACTCCTGCTGTCATGAATACTTTACGCATTCGTTCAGCAAGATCCTGAATGGCTAGGGAAGAGGCTGCCTGGCATTCATTAAAAGTGTCATCTTTTTTATTTGACCTTGATTATTGAGAACCTCATCTGCCATGGAAATCCTTTGGTGAACAGATGTCTTCACACTCCATGTGGAGCCTACTCACAAACATCGCTCTCAGTCTTTCTTACCATTTTTATTCAAGTCTTCTTCTTAACCATCAAACTAAACTATTAGCCAAGGCTGATAAATCAGTGAGTTGGTGTAGATCCATATCTCTGGCTATATCCAGTCATGACAAAGGAGGCGATACATGTATGCTTTTAAATTTCTTTTTCGGGAAGCATTTTGCTTCACCACTGTCTTTTAGGGACACCCCTGACTGGGGCGATAATGTTACAGGTGTCTACTTCTGATAAATGGATTATGCTCTTACAGAATTTCTCTGTGTTTAATCAAAATCAGCTGACTAGAAACCTTAATTACAGCAGCAAAAACCCTTTTACCATTGCCTTATAGAATACTTGTGGAACTGATATCTCATTGCATTTACAGGATCCTTCCACAGTGAAGGAAACAGTAGCGTGGATCAGTGTGGATTATCCTACCATACTATTGTTCTACTTAAAAACATGTTTTCACTCAGCATTATGTCTCAATATCAATCTATCCTTTTGCATTTTCAACTATTGTGCTGCTTTTAATTGGTGTCTGGTTCTTCTTGATGTGCATCCGCCATGTTTTACTTTTCTACTTTTCCAGTTATGGATACTCAGCTTCTAACTCCTTGCCACCACAAATAATGCTACAATGACCAGCTTATCACACATTCCTTTATTAACTTACAGTTTCATATATACATGGAAATTTTTGCATTATAGGGTATTCAAATACTCAATTTGACTTAACGGTGTGTCAAATTTTTTACCAAATGGCTACACAAGTCTGCATTTATACCAGCAGTGTACGATATTGTCTCTATCCCAGAGAAACAATGTGATTTATTGTCCTCTTAGGGACACTTTTAACCATGAAAGCAGGTCCTAACAATAATGATGAACAACAAATATAATCTATTTCCCCATTCTTGCCAAATGGGTGCTATTCACTTTTCGAATTTTTGGTAGTACAAGGATATGAATGTGCATTTCTGTGTTATTTTGTTTCTCTCTGATTATGTTTGAGCATCTTTTTGTATGCTTGTTAGGTTTTTGAGTTTCATTTTCTATAAATTACTTGTTTATGCTTGTTCATTATTCTTTAGTTGAGATGGCTACAGAAATTTCTTATACATTCTTGATATTAGTAGTTATTAGTTGTAAGCATTGGTGACACCATCACCTTTTCTACTTTCTGCCTGTTAATATTTTTAAAAAAAATTTATTTTAAGGATGTGGGGCACAATTCAGGGTTAGGTATATACATGTTCATTATGCAGGTACCCTTGTTGATGAAGTATGTTATCCCCACCCCTGGCAGTTTCCCACTACTGCCAATCCCGCCGTCTCTCCCAGCAGTTTCCCACTAGTCCGTTAGTGCCAATCTCTTTCTTATAGCATTATGATGATTGCTCAAGGTCTGCTTATGCATGAGAACATGTACTCAGTTCTTTGTTTCTGTAATAGATTACTCAGTATTATAGACTCTAAATCCATTCAAGTTGCTGTGAAGTTTATAATTTTGTCCTTCTTTATGACTATGTAATATTTCATTGTGTATATGTACCACATTTAAAAAATCCAGTCCTCTTTCAATGGCCAGCATAGTTGGTTCCATGTTTTTGCTATTGTGAATAATGCTGCAATAAACATGCATGTGCAGGTATCTTTTTCATAGAGAGATTTGAGTTCCTCCAGATATATTCCCAGTAAGGGATTGCAGGTTCATATGGAAGGTCGATTTTTAGATATTTTAGGAATCGCCACACTGTTTTCCACAGAGGCTGTACTAGTTTACACTCCCACCAACAGTGTAGAAGTGTTCCATTTTTGCCACATTCTCTCCAGCATCTCTCTTTTTTTTTTGAGTTGTTGACGATGGCCATCCTGACTGGAGTTAGGTGGTATCTCAGTGTGATTTTAATTTGCATTTCTTTGGTGACTAGTGAGGCTGAGCATTTTTTCATGTATCTGTCTTCTTTTGAGAACTGTCTATTCAGATTTTGAGCCCACTTTGTAATGGAGCTTTTTTTTTTTCTTTTCAGCATGTTTGAGTTCCTTGTAGATCCTACATGGTAGGCCTTTGTCAGATATACAGTTGGCAAATATTTTTTCCCAGTCTGTGAGCTGTCTCCCTGTTCTCTTGATGGTTTCTTTGGCTTTACAGAAGCTTGTTAGTTTGACGAGGTCCAACTTGTCTATCTTATCTCTTATGGCATGGGCTCTTGGGGTTTTGATTAGGAATTGGTTGCCAGTTCCAATTTTCATAAGGGTGTCTTCTGCATTTTCTAAGTTTCTTAGACCTGGAAATGACAATACAGGAATTCATATGGAAATATAAATGACCATGGACAGCCAAAACAATCCTCAGCAGAAAACAAAACAAAACAAACAAAAATAAAAACAAAGTGGGAGGTATCACACCCCCAGACTTTAAACCTTATTACAAAACTACAATAATCAAAACAGCCTGGTATTCGTACAAGTACAAGCATATAGACCAATGGAACAGGACAGAGATTCTGGAACTAAAACTTCAGTTTCTCAACCAACTCGTCTTCACCATCAACCACTGGGGAGAGGAGAACCTATTTAGTAAATGTTGCTGGGAAGACTGGCTGACCACATGCAGAAGATTAAAACAAACCCCTACCTATCACCGTACACAAAAGTCAACTCTAAGTGAATCAAAGACCTGCCTGATAACATTATTTAAGGTGTCTTTTATTGAACAAAAATATTTAATGCATCAATGTGGTGGGCAGAGTGATGTACTGTTCAAGTTCCTCTTCAAAGGGAGACTTATTACCTTAGCTACTGGAGGTGGTATTGGCAGACATACTTTAATTCTCAGTGACTGTTGGTTTCACCTGGATTCTTAATCCTATTCTATTAGTGTATATGTCTATCCTTATGCCAGTACCATACTATCTTGATTACTGTAACTTTGTACTATAAGTTTTAAAATCGGGAAGTGTGAATCCCCCAACATTGTTCTTCTAAAGATTCTTTTGGGTATTCTGTGTTCCTTGTAATTCCAAGTTCATTTTAGGATCAGTTTGACAATTTTTGGAAAAAAAGGAACTCAAAATTTCATCAAAATTGCATTGAATTTATAGATCAATTTGGGGGGTATTGCCACCCTCATGATATTGTTTCCAAATTCATAAACTTGGAATATCTTTTCATTTATTTAAGTCGTCTTTAATTTCTTTCAACATGTTTGGAGTTTTCACTGGCTAAGTCTTGCACATTGGTTAAATTATTCTTAAATGTTATATTGTTTTTGGTGCTATTGTAAATTCATTTTTTCTTTAATTTTGTTTTCAGGTGGTGTTTAGAAATACAATCAATCTTTATCTACAGTTATGTGCCACATAACAATGTTCAGATCAATGATGGACTGCATATATTATGATGGTTCCAGAGGACTATAATAGAGCTGAAAAATTCCCGTTGTCTGGTGATGTCATAGCCATTGTAATGTATTGCAATGTTGTACCTTTTATATATATTTAGATACACAAATGCTATTTTGTTACAGTTGCCTATGGGCAAATACTGTAGTATTTAGTACAGTAACATGCAGTTTAGATTTGTAGCCTAGGAGTAATAGGCTATACTGTATAAACTAGATATGGAGCAGGTTTGTGTAAATACACTCTGTGATGTTTACACAAATAATAGACTATGCCATCTAGGTTTGAGTAGGTATATTCTATGATATTCACAAAGTAATGAAATCACCTAATTACAAATTTCTCATAATGTATCTTGGTCATTAAGCAATGATGACTGTACTTACCTTGCATAATCTTGTATCCTGTAACTTAGCTGAACTTTTTATTAGCACTATAATGTTTTTTTGTTTTGTAGATTATTTAGAGTTTTCTGCATACAAGATCATATTATCTGTGAACAGAGAAGATAATTTTATTTCTTTGTTTCCAGTATAGATGATTTTATTTCTTTTTTCTGTCTAATTGCTGTGGTTAGTACCTCTGGTACAATGTTGAGTAGAAGTGATGAGAGTGGATATCCTTGCTTCATTTTTGAACTCGGGTAAAGGATTTCAATTTTTCACTACTAAGGTTTTCATAGAAATCTTTTATCAAATTGAGAAAGTTCTCTTCTATTTAAAAAAATTCAGCATTTTTTTTTATCATGAGAGGGTGCTGAATTTTGTCAAATAATTTTCTATATTTATTGAAGTAATCATGTAGTGCTTCCCCCTTATTGTATTAATATAGAACATTGGTTAATTTTCATATGTTGAGCCAACCTTGCATTCTTGGGGTAAATCCCACTTGGTCATGGTGTATATTCCTTCTTATATGCTGCTGGGTTTGTTTTGCCAGTATTTAGCTGAGAATTTTTACATTTATATTCATAAGAGATATTTGTATGTAGTAATTTTCTTTTCTTGAGATGTCTTTATTTGACTTTGGTATCAGAATAATACTGGCTTCATGAAATATTCCCTGTTCTTCTATTTTTTGGAAGAGTTTGAGAAGGGTTGATGTTACTTTCTAAAGAATGTTTGATAGAATTCACCAGTGAATTTCCTCCACTGGTTATTTAATGTTACTTTGTATGATTTCAGCATAAACGGTCATTACTACATTATTTCACTATTGTGTAAAGTAAGTAGTGTGTGTGTATTTTTTATGATATATAAGAGTAGACCTTGCACGAGGCAATTCAATTTTCAGTATAAACTTATCAGAATGACTGGATCTATCCTTGTATTGACCCATTAAGCTCTGTTCATAAGTAACTTTGCTTAGTTAAGTTCAGTTTGGCTATCAGTTTTGCCATCTTAGTCACCTGCACAATGACATTATCATATAACAGAATGTCAAAATTCCAGTAGGTGGAACTAGTGACTTTCTAAGGAAAATTAATCAATTTACTGTATAGATGTAATGACTTGTAAAATTATCATCATTTAAACACTCGGCTAATTTTATGTTTTGGCTTTTATTTTATGTTGTTATTTATTTTTATTTTGCTTTCATACTGATTGGTACGACCTCACATACAGAACTTCCTGTTAATATTTTATCTTAAATGTCATTATAATTCCATCAAAATATTTAATGAGTATGCAACATGTGTGAATAAATATTAAGAAACTAAATAAATACATACACACATTTTACAATTATTTTATTTTTATTTTTTTAGATTCAGGGGTACATTGCAGGTTTGTTATATGGGTACACTGTGTGATGGAGAGGTCTGGGCTTCTATTGAGCCCATCATCCAGATGGTGGGCATGGTATACATGGGCATCAGGATGAGAACAACAGAGATTGGGGACTTTTCAAGGGGGAAGGGAGGAAGGGGTTAAGAGTTGGAAAACCACACAGACACTTTTAAAGCTGTTTGCTGCACTAAAGAAATATTTTGCAGATTAAATTCAGTAAACATCTTACTCTCAAAAATGAGAGTCTTTGTCTTGCAGACAAATATTTCAGCATTATTTAGGCCAGAGGAGCAAGCAAACCTTATGTAACATACAACAGTGAGAATATAAGAACAAACATTCACTAAAACTGGAAGTAGGCATTACTGGCTATCCAGTAAATAATGCATTGTTAACATCAATGTCTCTGAGCTGTGAGATTGCCCTTCTTAGATGATGTGCTCAACTCTTCCAGGAGAGTCCAAGGAAGTTCAGAAAAAAGCCAAGATAAGTATATTTCCTTCCTAGCTGCATGATTTTCTCTGAGTACTCAGTCAAGGCTTGTACATTGACTACTGAGTACATTGCTCCATTGCTCTATATTTATGATGTTACCACGCTACACATGAAAGTGGAACTCTTTATCCTTCCATTGGAAATACACAAGCAACATCTAATTCCTTACTGTGTTCATCTACTTTAAGAAAATCGTTAACCAAAAATACTTTTCTCCTTTTTTCATTTTACATCATTTCGACAAAACATTGAGCTCTTAATTATACAAACCAAGCAATGCAAAGGTGAATAAGACATTGTGCGAGGAGATGGGTATAGAAAACAAAACAGATATGACTGTGGTTCTCCTTGTCTATGAGTTCATATAGACAATGGGAAAATGGATTGGCATTACAATGTTATTTGTGACATCCTTCACTCATTTACTCACTAAAGATACTCACTCATTCTATTTTACATACTTCCTGTGTGCTAGGCATTGTGTGCTTAGCCTTCAAAGCAGGGGTTCTCATAGACCTTGCTCACATTGAAATTACCTGGGAAGCTTAAAAAAGTTTCTCACCCTCAGAGATAATCATTTAGGTGATTTGAGCATGGCTCAGGTATTGGGAGTTTGAATATCCCCAGGTGATTCTAACATTCAGTCAAGGTTTAGACTGCTTTAAAGAGATCCAGATTTTCTTTCTTTCCCCAAGAAACCAAGAATCTCATAGGAGGGACAGACAAGTAGACAGATAATTAAAAGCCTTGTGACAGAGGTGAGAATGAGGAGCTGTGGTCTTTCTTCTTCCCATTTTACAGATGAAGAATCTGAGGGTTAAAATTTAATGGATTTGCCCAATGTCATAGATTAAGTGATAGAACCAGGATATAAACCTAGATTTGTCAGATTTGATTAACTTAGATGACTATATAATACCTTCTAATAGAAGGAAAAGTTAAAACCAGGACTATTTATTTCATTTCACAAGGGAATTCATAGTGTTCTTGTATCCTCTAATGTGGTCAAACTACTCAACATGAATTTCTAAATATTTGCAAGTGAAGAACTATAACGTCAGTAAGGAAAAAATATGATTTTTTTGTTTTCAATGTTTGCTGAACTAGATACCCCTAATATAAGGAAATTCAGCAGCTACATTTTATATCATGATTCCTATATCTCTCAGAATATCAACTTAATACAAGTGGGCATAGTTTTTTTCATTGTCATTAAAGTACCATAATAGTAAATAAAATTCTAGAATTTAAAGTGGAAACCTCTTTGATAATCTGACCCATAATGATTAAGCCTTGAAATATACGCCACCATGTAATTTGGACTTCCCTCGTACCTTTTTAAAAGTGTCATTCTAGTTAGATTTTTTGCTTTCCCAGAGACTTCACAGCATCCTCTTATTTTTTATGCAGGAGACTGTAAAAATCTGAATGCTAAGTTCCTCTTTAAATTATTCTATTTTAGTTTTTATTTTTATAGTTGTTCCTTAGGAAAACTTTTGCCTGTGGAAAAACATCTCAGCTCATCATAAAAAGGGTATACGTAGGCAAAAAGCAAAAGAACTTTTCTACATTTTGTACTGATGTTTTATACATCAGTGAGGTGGTGCATGGCATGTCCACACTGAAAAGAAAAAACAGAAGCAGCATCTCTGCGATGTCCATCTGGAGATTTTCTGAGTAAGGATTATTAGCCAAACTCTAGAAGGAACCCCAGTTCATGCCAAAAAAAGGTCTGGAGCTGGAACTGACAGAAAGTATAAAATAAAGCAGAATTTCACGATTTTTTAACTAGATTGCAGCAACCCGGTGAGAATAAGGAATTGTAGGTAGAGATTCAACTTCTAAAAGTGAATTTTACAAAGCAAAAACAAACAAACAAACGAAAAAACAACCCTCAGTAATGGAAACACCTTACAAGAGAATGAATATTTACTAGTGCCATTAGGATATTTAACAGTTATAATATATTAAAATGCTTTTTATTCAGAGGTTTCAGAATGTCTGAGATTTAAAAATATCACAATGATGCAAATGGATATCTGTAGGGGTTCTTTAAATGTCTTATAGCTGTTTCATTTTTATCCATGTGATCCTATTGAGGTTCTCTTGAGCTAATTGTATGAAAAGGTCCTATAAAGTTCAAGACAAATTTTCTTTCTTAAATCTAATAGTAATAATAATAATAATAATAATAGCCGGACTCGGTGGCTCAGTCTGTAATCCTGCACTTTGGGAGGCTGAGGTGAGTGGATTGCCTGAGCCCGCGGGTTCGAGACCCGCCTGGGAAACTTGGCGAGACTTCATGTCTACAATAAATAAAAAAAATCAGCCAGGCGTGGTAGCGCATGCCTGTAATTTCGGCTACTCGGAAGCCTGAGGCGGAAGGATCGCCGGAGCCCAGCAGGTTGAGGCTGCGGTGGCTGGGAGCGGCCACTGCACTCCAGTCTGGGTGACAGAGTGAGACTCCAACTGAAAAAAAAAAATAATAATAATAAGCAGCAGCAGCAGTTATGACTTTCGATCATTGTGTGGAACACACACTTCAGATATTTTAATCCATGGGCTTATATATGTAAACCAGCTTGTTTCTGGGCCACACCAAAGAAGCAGGTGTCTTTCCTTTTTTTGGTATCTCAAAGAGACTAGGCCCTGCATAAAATTTAACATGGGTAACTCAGCATGAACTACCCCATTCTGGGCATTCGATTCTGAGGAAGTGGTTTATGGAGACTGGAAAGGGCTATTCCATAATATAAGGTTATATATATGATATGGAGCTTGTCTCATATGCAAGCTATATGTATATCTAGGCTGTTGTATAGTAATGTATCTATTGAGCATTATCCTCTGTATTAGGAAGGATGCAGGCAATGATTCTTCCACTCCAAACCCTACTTAACAATAAGAAAGTCCTGTTATTTTGTAGTCCAAGAAATCCAGAGATGGGGTAGCTCCAGTTTTATTAATTCGTTGGTTCACTGGTTCATCAGGAACTCGGGTTCATTCCACCTTTTTTTCCCCAGCTATCTCTAGCTTTGTCCTTGGCTAGCTTTCTTTAGGGCTACAGCAATGGCTGCTGGGGGGTCCCAGGTAAGTATGCAGATACTGCAATGACCAAGAGCAGGAGGAGTGTTGGGACTTTTGTCCCATGTGTCTATTGAGAGGTCAGCTTTTCCTGAAGTCCCCAGCAAAATATGTCTATAGATTGGAACTGAGTGATATGTACATGTCTAAACCAGTTGCTAGAAAAGAAAGCAGGCTCATTCGAACTGGATTCTTAATCAGGACTCACCTTGAGTCACATGAGGAGGGTGGACACTTCGATTAAATTGGGGCCACTCCTAGTAAGAAGGGAGGTTGTTAGTTGGACAAAAACAAGTGACTCCCTGTGAAGAATGAGAAAGTGCTGGAGGAGAGAGATAGGGGAAAAAATAGTTTAAGGGAAATCAAGCGCAGAGATGATTCTTTATGGGAACAGATGGGACTTAGAGCTATAGGAAGCAGGTGGTAACAGAGTAGAATGACTTTATTTTTAGTCACCCTAAATGGGCCTCTATGCACATCAGGTCAGTAATGTGGGTAAAACAGAAAGGGACTTTGGGAGCTTCCTATACCAGTTATTGAGTTAGTGTCAATTTTGTTTTCGCTTTTAAACAAATTAAGATGATTTTTACAATGAAAACTTGCAAGATAATGGTGCAGTGTTTAAGTGACTTGCTCAGGTTAATATGATAAATTTGACTATTCCTTCTCTCCATGAAGTCTGGAAACAGAAATGGGAATTGTCTGGAGTGGATGTCTAATTCTCCCCATCATCCATCCACCTACCCATCCATTCACAAACACTTATTGAACACCTATGCGCCAGCATCATCTTAGACTCTAGGGCAAACATTGAATTAAGTACAGAAAGTCTGTATCCACATGGAACTCACATTCTAGTGGGATAAAACAATAAACAAACAACCAAATTAATATATAAAGAACAGATTGCAAGACATTCAATGAAGAAAAATAAAGTCATGCGAGTTAAAGGGTAACATGAGTTTGTATTTTATATGGTATGTTCAGAGAATTCAAAGGGCATTCAGTTGGTGACCTGAAGAGGGGAGTGGCCATGAGAATATCCAAGGGAGAAATGTTCCAGACAGGGGAATAAGAAGTTATAAAGAAGTTTGCTTGGAAGTCAAGAAGGTCATGTGACTAGAATAGAGAGAAGAAGGGAAGTTATAGTGGATGAGTCAGAAAAGTAACAGGGGCTGGATCAAGCCACTGTAGGCCAGTGATTCTCAAAGTGTGGTCCCCAGTGACATCATCATCACCTGGAAACTTGTTAGAAATGCAAATAATTGGACCCCACAAGGCTTTTTTAATCAGAAGCTCTGGGAGTGGGTCCTAGCAATCTGTGTTTTAACTGTCCTCTAAAGTTTGAGAATTAGTATTGTAGGCTATTGTAAAGACTGGATTTTATTCGAGTGAAATGGGGACCTATTGGAGGGTTTTAAGCATATCCAGATTTTTTGTTTAAAAATGATTACTGTGGCTGCTTTGTTACAAATGAACTATAGAGAGACAAAGGAAAGAAGCAAATAAATCAGTTGCAGATTACTACAACTTTCTGAGCAAGAAGCGATGGTTACTTGGATTAGAATGGTGGTGAGAAGTGGTTAGGTTCTGCATATATTTTGAAGATAGAGTCAACAGAAATTGCTTATGGGTCATATGTAATGTGTGAGGGTTGGAGGAAAGATAAGTATAACTTCAAATTTTTAGTCTGAGCAACTGGAAGAATGGAGTGGTTCTTCATTGAGTAAAGGGGAAGATAGTTTAAGGGCTGAGTTCAGGAGTGTGATTTGCTCATGTTAAATTTAAAGTGGCTATGCCAAAGTAGGGAGTTCAGGGAAGTGGCTTGGGATGGAGATAAAAACTTGGGAATTGTCAGGGCATATGTGATATTTAAAGCCATGGCCTGGATGAGATCATCGAGAGGGTGGGTATAGATGGAGAAGGCATTCTGGAACTGAGCTCTGAATATTTATTGGCTGGATGAGGTGAGGAACCTGCAAAGGAGATCGAAAAGTAATAAACAGTGAGACTGGAGGAGAAAGGAGAGATGGTACCCTGAAAGCCAAATTCAGAAAATGATTCAAGAAAAAGGCACTTGTCTTTTGTACAAAATTTAAAGCAAACACCAAGAAATTCAGTAATCAAGACAATTAATGTGACACTTTAAAAATAAAAATTAATTTTAAGAATCCATGATAAACAAAATATATGAAAGTATCAACTATTAATCTCTTAAAAATTGGAGAACACCAGCCTGGTGTTGTAATATTCATTATTATTATTTTTTTCAGTTTTGTTCTTCCTGAAAATAAGAGGCTACTAGGATCATTTGGCATGGAAAAAAACAGTCATTTGATTTTTAGTTCAGTCAAATACACAAACACTATAACTAAACTATTGTCAAACTAAATGCTTTGTGTTGCATAAGCTAAATAAGTATACACGAACTCAATTTTTTAATTTCAGTATGGTCTTGATGACAGGTAAACCCAGCCAGAGCATGTGCCTTGGTTGCTCTTTTTTCCTTCCTTTTCTGCCATCAACATAGAAACCCTGATGTGAGAATGGACCGAGGAAGTGCAGCTAAAGTGAGTTGGTGCCAGCCTGCCCGGGGGGACCTGGACATTTCAAAGAAGATAGAAAGAATAAGTCAATCTTAGAGTTATGGTAGATGACAATGGGGCAGACACAGCATGGAGAAACCTAGAGAAGTGTCACAGGGCTAAACTAGCACTGACAGGGATGGTCCACTTGGGAAGGGTCACAAACTGTGCTCTCCAAGGTTTCAAAGTGCCAGAACTTTTTTTTTTTTTTGGAAACCACTGAAAAGTTCATCTTTAAGAGGAAACTATTCAAGGCTCTGGTCTCCCAGAGATGATGATTCATCTCTAAGTCATTTTATACTTTTGAAATTTGTCAGTGATATAATGGGAGCAGTTTTTCCTGAAAAGAAGACATAGGCTGTTTGTTTCCTGCAAAGGAAGTGAAAAACGAGGAAACCATCTGGCATTTGCTCAAAATATCTAGATAATTGAGGCCAAAGTATCTTTTAGCTTAATTTTATGTCAATGAACATCTTTCATTTCACATTTACTCCTCCACATTTATTATGTAGAGCGCGCGTTAAGGAGAGAACCTGAAATTTACTCACAAAAAAATTGAAATACAATGGTTATTAAGACTGTTGGATTGTGTTATCTATTATCCCTGGCAATTCTGATATTTTTGAATTTAATATATATGTGTATGTATATTAATTAAAGAGATATTTCTAAAGAATGTTTGTAGATTAAAAATTCCTACCTTTATGAAAAATTTCATAGCATTGATCAGATATTTTCCACAGGTGATGTGATCTCTCTGCTATCTCTCAAAATTTGCATTTCAAAGATGATTTATAGACTTTGTGAGATGAAGTTGATGTCCTTTCTGTACAACAGAGATGTAGGACGAATCTCTGCTGAAAAACATTATTTACTCCCAAGGTTATTTCGTAAATTTAGTTTTGCATTTTGAATTCAGAATCACGTTTTCTACCACATCTTAAAGCTCTGCTATTAAAGTTACCATTTCCTGGGAAAACAGATTTAAAAGATAAAGTTTTTTCTTCTCCATAAGTGTGTATTGTCTTATTATTTATTAAGAAATATGATTCATTAAGAAGCACGGTTATGTGATGATACCTTCTTATCAAGTCAGCAGATGCATACCATCTTTCACTTCTAGTTTTAATCTGGGTGTAGATCACTTTTTGTTTTTACTGGGAATAAACTGAAAAGGTTTGGGAACATCATGATTCCCTCACTGAAGAAAAATGTTTATTTATGAGAAAGTATTCTTAATATTCAAGCAAACTTAAAATCATTATGTCAAATAGGTGCTAGTATATTTAACTGGGTTATTTAATTATTGTAACTGACCAGTATCAATTGCTGTCATGTTCACATAAAAATTTTTCTTCAATTCCATTGGCCTAAATGATATGGAAATACTATATTATATGTCGTCTTTTATTTTTTATTATTATTATTATTTTTGCTAGAGACAGGGTCTTGCTATGCTGCCGAGGCTGAACTCTAGCAATCCTTGCCTGAGCCTCCCTAGTAGCTGGGAATATAGGCATGTGTCACGTCTCCTAGCTGTCATGTCTTTCAAAATTTAGAAATCAGATGATTCAATGAGGCTCTAGATTTGAAGGAAGCAAATTTACCCAGAGCACTAAAAATATAGAATTTTATAATTTTGCTGGGAAATATATAACAAGAGTTACATGACAGAAACTTAGTTTTGTACTTTATATTTAAAAAATATACCCCCACTCCTCCTCCTCCAACTTCTCTTCTTTGACTTTATGTTCAATTCACTTGCTGACAGAAATGGTAAGAACCCATTGAATCTCACTATAGTTAATTAGGTACTAGGGATGAGTAGTGGTCTTCTTTAGTTGAAGAATTAACATGATTCCTAATGTATATTTTTCTTTTTTTCCCTAGACCATCCCTTAACTAGGCACCAACCGAAAATAACTCTGGGTTATTCTGAATATAATTTGCTTATTGGTTCTATGTCTTAAGAAACCTGATTTAGAAGGACCAGGTTTACCTTCTTACCCTAAACAACTACAAAACTGGGGGGAAAAAATGAAACCACAGTTTAAAGACATTGCCATTAGGCAATGGAGAACAATGATTCCTCCATTGGTGACTAACGAGGTGAAATGTATGACTGCCCCAGTTGATCACCTGGAAAAAATTTCAAGGCAACCACACAGGGCAGGAAAACCTAAATTCTATACCCAGAGAAAATATTTTTTAACAACAGTTGAGGACTTTTCAGACATACAAAACCTGATAGAATTTGTCACTAGTGGGACTATATTATAAGAAATATTCAGGGAAGTCTTTCAGGCAGAAGAACGATGATAACAGATGAAAATCTGAATTTATAGAAACAAAGAAGTATACTGAATTAATAGCCATGTGAGTAAATAGGAAATACTTAAATATTTTGAAGCAATTATTAACCATTTAAAGCAAAAATAATGTTGTAATGTATTTTGGGGTTTATGATGTAAGTAGAAGTAAAATGTCTGAGAAAAGTAGAAGAAAGGTGAAGAGAGAAATGAAAGCATATTATTCTAATGCTGGTATCCATCAAGTGGTAGTATCCATGAAGTGATAGAAGTGCATTCAAAGGCAGACCGTGAAAAGTTATAGTATAAACCCTAAAGTAACCACTGAAATAACCACATCAAAAGACTTATCTAGTAAGCCAACGAAAGAGATAAGAGGAAATCATGAAAAATAATTCATCCAGAGGAGATCAGAAAATGTGGAAAAAAGGAACAAAGAATAGAAGGGACAAATAGCAAGCAAATAGCAAATGGTAAACTTAAACCAAATATAACCAATCACATTAAATATAAATGGTCTCAACATTCATTTTAAAAGGCAGAGATTGTCAGATTGGATAAGAAAGCAAGACCCAACTGTATACTGTGTACAAGAAACACACTTTAAGTATAATGCAAACAATAGGTTACAAGTAAAGGGACAGGGAAAAATATACCATGCCAATCAACAAAAACTGGAATGGCTATATTAATGTCACACAAAACACCACCAAAAGTGACAAGTATCCTCCAAGGGAGATGGTGCAAAGTATTAATTTCTTTATGTAAATCTAAAATAAAAATATTATGAAGACTAAACTTTATTCCAATCTCATTCAATAATGTGATTCGTCAATGACAGTGTTTAAAACTGTAGACACAGCATGTTCCTCAATGCATATCTTTTCAAGGCTGAATGAAAGAAAGAGGGAGAAAGAGAGAGAGGGAGAGAGGGAGAGAGGGAGAGATAGAGAGACAGAGGGAAAGAGAAAGAGGAAGAGAGAGAAGAGAGTTAGAGTTTGCATCCAATGAAGCATAAAAACACAATGAATTCCTGGCTGTACTTAAATCTGATTTAAGTGAGAAGAAGGGAGGGGACAGTTTTATTTCTTGTCTCACAAGGATCCTTTCTCTTTTCTTTTTTGTTCTGTTTGAAGTTGTTCTACAAATGCCTGAGCTTCCTCCCAAATGTGTAGGCTTCCTCATTTCATTTGATGACAAGTTCTCCTTTTTAGTTGTTTAGACTAAGAGCCTTTGGTATCATTCTTGAGTCTTCTCTCTTTCACACCTCTCCTGTTATTGTATGCCCTGTCCACTTACCTTCAAAATATACCCAGGATCTGTCATCTTCTCACTTTCATTGCAACTACCTGGTCTGAGCCATTCTCTTCTCCTCAATCACTGCAACCATCTTTTACATGGTTCCCTGCTTTCACCTTTGCCCCTCAGTAATTTGCTTTACCCCTTTAATCTTAAATCACGTCCTCTTCTCTTCAATCTCTCCTTCCTCCACTTCCTTCTTCTCTGTAAGTTCTGAAATCCTTACAATGGCCCATAAAACCCAGAATAATCTGGTTCCCCATAATTTCTCTACCATCCTCTGCTATTCTTTCTTTACTTCATTCTGCCCCAATCACTGGCCTCTTTTTTGTTTCTCCAATATACCTTGATGCTCCCCTTCTTTAGGGCTTTGCATCAACTGTTTGCTCTCCCTGCAAACATCTTCTTCCCAGATATCCTTATGGCCAACTCCTTCACCTAATTTGGATCTTTATTTAAATGTTAAATTCTTAATGAGGTCTACTCTGACTGCCTTATTTAAAATCCCCTACCCACTCCCTAACTACTCTATTTTATCCTATAGCATTTATTACCTTCTAACCTACTATATTATTTACTATTTATGACACTATTTTTTATTTCACTTTATTTATTTTAATTTTTTATTTTAAAGATGGGGGTACAATTCAGGGTTAGGTATACCAATGTTCATTATGCAGGTACCCTTGTATTATGTTTACTTATTGTCAGTCTCTCCGCACTAGAACAGAAGCTTTATGAGGACTGAGAATTTTTGTCTGTTTTGTTCACTGGTGTATCCCAAGGGCCTAGAACAGTGCCTAGTACAAAGAAAAAGCTCAATATTTATTAATGATTGGACTGTCATTCTTAGGAAAGAGTAAGAGACCTTGCCAGGAAAAAATAAAAAGTACCATATGTTATCTTTTCATAAAAATGTCTACCACAGAGCCTTACACAACTTAATTTACATGACTGGTTGACAAACATCTAAAGATGGCACTCTTGACAGATGATTTTGGCCATTTTTGAAGTTGCTTTATTTTTGCTATATTTCTATAGTAGAAAGGTTGTATTGTTTCTATTGGAATATACTTTTTATACAACTCAGTTAAACAATGCATTATTAAGTCACTAGGGCTGAGAGGGTGGAAGTTTTCCTGTTTAGTTCTTATCAATGGTCAATCATGAAGGAAGGAGATTATCCCTTAGAACAAATAGTTTCTCTGGGTTTTTGCATTATTGAGAACCACTTTTAGGCATTAGCAGAAGGTCTCAAGGCATCTACATGGTAGTACCTATGTGATGAGTTTAAAAACGGAACCTTCATATGAAGAGAGAGCTTGCACAAGAAAATAAGGATCCGAAGCTCTGATGGACCTGACTATGGTGATACTGGACCCATAGCATACAAGCATGCATCGCATACACACGCATGCGCACACACACACACACACACACACACACACACACACTTACACATGTGCACGCTAATGTGTGAAACTCTCTCACCCCCACTACTGTAGGCCCCACTCAGGACAGTAGCGGAATAGAATGACAGGACAAATGAAGCTGAAGAGAAAGTCAACCATGTTAAGAGGAGACCGACCCCTTCTAAGGTAAACCCTTTCAGGGTTTGAGTTTTGTTTGAAGGACAGAGTAGTTTCTTCAACCCTTTTTTTAGCTATGGTTGGTATTTGTAGTTCACATTTGCTACGAGTTTGGCTTGTCGGCTGTGTAAGGCCTAGATTTGGAGACCAAGAGTTACATTTGCTTTGCTTTGCTATTTGTTTCAATGGCATTTCCCTGTTTGAGGTGGTGGTGATGTCGTCCTTTGTGTGCACTGAGGGTAGGGGCCATGGGTGCTTTCTTTTCTTTCAGAGTCTTCCGTTGCAATAGTGTCACTTGCAATGGAGGTGGCAGCAGCTGACACAGAAACAAGAACAACCGCATAACTGCCATTTATTGATCAGCTGCTATGGGACAGAAAATACACTGGGTAATTTACACTCACGTAAAAATATGTGAATATGTTGTCTTTCATCTATTGTTTTCTTAGACCTTATGACTATTTATCCGGGAGAGACATGTTTACTTTTTTTAATCTACCATATTAACTAAATATAGAGAATGGACAGGGATAGGAAGATGGTTGATGGGGACAGAAGTATGGAATGTGTAGTCATGACCAGCTAAACCACAAATAGATAATAGATTCAATCTGTTGTCTGAGAAATAGAGCAGTAAGTTATAAGGTTTGCTGATGGAATTTCATGGGAAACCCTTGGGCTCAAGTAACTAAAAGATGAGGGATGAATGCCAAACCTTCCCAACTAACTTATGATAATAAACCATGGATCAGTACTTCAATAAATTGTAAAAATGATTTTGAACTTTTTAATAGTTTGCATTTTTTGCATATCTTTCTTTCTACCAGGGTGAAGGTACAAGCAAAATTTACCAATATTCTATTAGTTCCCTTACCTAGATATTGTTTTCTCTTCTTTCCACTGTTGTAGTTCAAATTTTATCCTAACAAACTCCAGAACACCAGTCAGATTCTTTTCATTTTTCTGAAATTTGGTTGCATTATATGATTTAGTTGGTCATTATTGAAGTTTGGCGAATGAGCATCATGTGACCCAAAAGATTTTTGCTGTCATACTATTTGAGAATAGTAATGGGAAAGTAACATTCTTTTGAATGAAATCCAGAACATTTTCAATCTTCTACTCTATTCTTTGGATTTGAAATGAAAATTGGCTTCTCATTAACTTTATAGTCACAATCTCCCTCTCATCTTCTCTGCCATTGCTTCAGTTGAGTTCCTCATACTCTACTACCTGGATCAATCATTAATTTATTCGACACTCACAGAGTATTTACATTGGGCCAGGTTCTGCCCCCAGAATCTGATGACACAAAAATGAATCAGAAATGTATTTTGTACTCAAGAAGCACTCTGATCTTTATAAGGATGAAATAGATACACCTGTTAGTCAAGGGCCAGATGGAACTCAGATATTACACTGGGTATCTTTTGTTTTCTTTCTCTTTTCTTATTTTTTTTTCTTTTTTTGGTGAAGGTACTGGGGAAGTTATTCTAGATATCTTAAAGAGAAACTAACATAGGGAACTAGTTGCACAGATGTTAGAAGACTGTAACAGCACAGAGGAGAGACTGGCATATTCCAGAGAGAAAGTAACTGCAAAAACTTATGACCACCTCTAAGGTGGGGAAGTAAAATGAGAGAGCTTGGGGTTATCAGACCCCAGAAGCTCAAAGAAGGGCCCTGCAGAGCTGCTCTTTATACCTATGAGGGTCACAGAGAGGATGCGTCTGTGATCACCAAGAGAAGCTGGAACCAGTTGCTACTCCAGGAAGGAACAGCAGGTAAGTGGAAAGGAGCAAGTGATATCTTTCTCCCCGACCTTCCTGTCTCCTTCTAGTTCCCTTTATTGACAGACCCTAATTTGGAGGCAGTGGCAAAGGAATCTGGGAAATGTAGTTGGCCCAGTCCCAGCCCCGGGATTGCAGAGAAGAGTTAAAAAGGGTAGTGAAAAAAGTCTAAATAACTGAAATGACTTTTTTTTAACTTTTAAAATGTTTTTATTTTAAAATTGTGGGGTACATTTCAGGCTTAGGTATACAAATATTCACTGTTGATGAGGTGAGCCCCCCTTCCCTAGGCAGATTTCTGCTACTGTCAGTCCCACCTGGAATTACTTTTTACAAATTATTTTAAAAAAAATTAGAGCTGTGGAGCGCAAGTGAGGATTTACTACATAAGTAGGTCGTATACAGGTGAAGTTTTGGCATCCAGCTGGCTCCCTGTCACACAGATGGTGGACCAAGTACCCAGTGTGTTGCCACGCTCCCCTCTTCCTTCCTCCTGCTCTCCCAGCAGTGTCCAGTGTCTTTGGCATAACATTTAAAGAAAAATTGAAATTGATGTCAGATATTAATAGGTAGGTCAACGGATTGAAACATATGGTGGTTTTTATGAGGATGCTGACAAAGGCTGTCAGGGGAGTCTCTCCTTGGGGAAAGTCAGTAATTCTTACCTCACAACAGGGGTGATTCTGGAAGTGAGCTTTGAAATTCAACAAGTCAGTAGTAATAAACACGCTTTCAGGTGCTTATTAGGCAGAAGGCAGAGCTGGCACAAAAGCCAGATGTTTGGGGGTGGTCTTCCAAAAATTCAGAATGGCTCAAGACTAGGGTTCAGAAAGGGAGAGGAAAGGGGACACAGCCCAGAATTCATGCATTCAGTCAATATTTATTAAGCATTTACCTTGTCCCACGTAGTGTGCTGCATGCTATAGTACATCATTGGAGAAGGTGGATAAGGTTCCTGCCCTCATGGAACTTATATGCCTGTAGCCAAGATAGATGCTATAGTACATCATTGGAGAAGGTGGATAAGGTTCCTGCCCTCATGGAACTTATATGCCTGTAGCCACGATAGACAATAATCACATACACACAGAAAGTAAAATGATTACAGAATGCAACAAAGGTAACAAATGAGGTACTCCATTGGAGAAAAACAAGGACAACCTAATTTAGTCTAGTTAGTCTGGGAAGGTTTATTTAATTTGGTACTTGAAGGATTAAAAAGGAACAAACTCCTTGAAGTGCCTAGGGAAGATTAGTGAGGAGTAAGCTACTCCTTTTAGCCAACAGAAGGTCGGGGTGGCTGGAAAACACACACACACAAACACACACACACACGCGCGTGTGCGCACACCACACACACACACACACACTTTCTTTCCTCGTTGCTAAAAAGAAAAACATTCATATTTCATTAGATACAAGAGGGGACCCCCAAACCTGGAATTTATTTATTAAAAATTGTATGTTTATTTTTACATGTTTAAGTTTCTGTCACCTTCAGAGTAATCTTCATGTGATGCAATACACCTGTCGAGATTCTTTTTCCACTGCTCAAAACAGTTTTGGAACTTGTTGATTTTGATGCCTTTGAGTGCTTCTGCCATTTTTTTTCTGTTTCACCTCTTCCACTTTAGCAAAATGTTTCCCTTTGAGGGCTTTTTTCATCCAGGCAAGCAAGAAAAAGTTGCTTGGGGTGAGGTCAAGTGAATAGGAACATGAACACGGGGGTCATACTGATTTTGGTCAAAAACTGCTGAACATTCAGCACTGCGTGGGCAGGTGCACTTGCAAATCACCCATTATGATATGGGCAATTGAAAGAATGTCCAAAAAAAAAAAAATTAACTTAAGCCAAACACAGCCTTGTACAACAATGCTAACTGGTACACTGATGCTGGTGAGTTCCTAGAAAACTTACCTAGTGGAGCAAGCCTATACTACAAGGGGCCCACTCTTCAAAAAATAATTTGGAGTGTTTTGGGGTCCTCTCTCATATAGCCAGGGAGTTCCTCAGCTATGAGGGCCTCTGTCTGGGTCAAGCTGAACACCAGAAAGAGGACTGGAGAGGTAGGAAGGACTTTGTCAAAGATGAGCCTATCTGCAGGATGGAAATCTGCTCCATGGCAATGAAGAGCCCTGGCACAGGTTTAAACTGAGGTCTATTGACATAGATTTTGTGTTAATAGAATTATTTGGCAAAGGTGTGGAGAACATTTGTATAGGTGAGTATTAAAAACAATTTTAAACAGTGAAAGATGCTGATATGTACTATATATATTGCATATATAACATCATATCAGCTTGACTGATCAGTTCAATGGAAAGCCATAGCATTGTAATTTGAACAGAACATTGGTTTTAATTTAATTTTTCCCCTATAACAAGATTTGATTGATGAAGTAAGGTAGAGGAACAAAAATGTGAGGAGACATAATTAAAATACTCTATTTAAACTTTACTTTTATTGATTAAAATAGTAATATCTAATACACATAATGGAACTAAGTCATTGAGTTCAATAATAAGGCACACAGTCTTGAATCCACCATCTTACCTTAGAGTAGAACATTGCCAATATCCTTGTGCCTACCTGTATGTCTTCTGCCATCATTCTCTCTTCTGAGAGGTCGCTGCTAAAACGAATTTTATGCTAATCATTTCCTTGCTTAAAAAATTGGTTTCACTTTCCAATGGAGCACAATGTTCATTATCTGGGAAATGGGCCACCTGAGACCCAATCTCCACCACTACACAATATGTCCATGTAATGAACATGCACGATGTACCCCCTCAATCTAAAATTTAAAAAAAATGTTGGTTTCATGACATGTGTGTGTCCCTAAAGAACAATTTTTCAATTTTTTGTATTTTAACTTTAATAAACTGGTACTATACGTTATCTACTTTTTTTTTGGACTTTCTTTTTTTTCCCCTTCAACATTGGTTTCCAAAGAATGATCCCCATTGTTATGTATTTTGTATTTTAAAATTTTATTTATTGATTGATCTATAATAGATATACATATTTTTAGTGTTAATGTGATAATTTAATACTTCATATTGTTTGTAAGGGGCAAAGCATTATAATTGGGATATCAATCACCTTAAATATTTGTCTTTTTTAATGCTAGAAAATATTTGGGTTATTCTCTTCTCTCTATTTTGAAACACAATAGATTATTGAAAACTATAATCACTCTACTGATCTTCAAACACTAGTTCTTAAATTTTTCTATCAAACTGTACATTAGTACTGAGGACCAAAGTGTGACCTTTTTTCTTTTATTCAAATTCCTAACTAAGAGTCTTGGAGAGTCATACCTGATATGAATTAATCAGCTGGGGTTTTATTACCCTATTACCCTATATACTGAAGTGTGTTTTCCAACTTGACTCTGGCATAATATTGTAACAGATAAAGAAGGAAATCAAAGTATTTTATGATCCTGCAAAGTCATCTTTTGGACATCCCAGACTCTGGGTACCTTGTCCTCTACTGATTTCAAAATTCTTTAGATAGTTGAACTGCCAGACTTCATGCACCTTGTCCTCTACTGATTTCCTTAGATGGGAACTACAACTTGCCAGTTGAGAAATCTTTGACTCCACCTATAACCTACAAGCCCCCTCCTTCCCAGTTGAACCAATGAAACTCTGACATATATTGATTTATGGTCTTTGTAACTTCTGCCTCTCTAAAATGTAAACAGCCAAACGAATTCAACCACTCCAGGCATACATGCTTAGGATCACTTGAGAATAAATCATCTTAAAATATTTAAGTTTTCATCAACAATATCCATTAACTAATCTCTCTTCAACAATATCCATTAACCAATCTCTCTTCAATGCTGTCTAACGTTCCACTAAGTGAATATACCATATTTACTTCTATTCTGACAGTGGATATTTAAGTTACTTCTGTTATTATTATTTGCTATTACAAATAACTTTGCTCTAAACATTCTTGCACATGTCTCCTGGTGGCCAAGTCCAAAGTTGTTCTAAAATACATACGTGTGTGTGTTTGTGTGTATGTGTGTGTATACACAGAATTGTATAATATATACACAAGCACACACACACCTTGGAGCAGAACAACTGAATGTTGAATTTTACAAGGTGCTACATTATTTCCTTATAAATGATGCTCATTAAAAATTTTTTTAAAGTATAATATTACCCTTAATTCATCCCTAACTCCTGCCTGATTACTGCTTCTCTGATCTTTGGCTGCTAATAGGAATCAGCTTGAGCTTGACACATTAATTTTGATACCTCCCTAATTTTAATTTAATTCTCCTTACTAGTGCCCTAATCATAAGAAAAGATGACCTTTAATTTATTCCAGTGAAAGATCTCAGGCCCTGTGTTGTATGACTCAGAAGATAAAGGAATGTCATAATCTCTGGCTCCTTCCAGGAGGTGAATTTATAGTGAAACTAATGATGCTTAATTTTCAAGAACCCCTATTTGTCTAGACTCCACTAGCTTTATTTGAAAACATTCACTTTTGCATATACTTTTAATTCAGATTTTTAAACATTTTTCTTAAACAAGACCCCAACTTTTATATACTAAACATGGATTTGTCCTTAGTTTCTGTTTTATTACTTTAAGGTTAATTTTCATTTTATAAAATGTGTCTTCCCAATTCTCTGCAATAGCTCCTAAGTGATTTCTTGAAAGATTAAAAACATTTTTCTCCTGAATATTTAAAAAAATCTCCTCAAACAGACTAGTAATTTAACTAAATATGGGCTCTTCCTAAGGGCTATCATCTCAGTTTTAGTGAAGTTACTTGGAAATGAGTCAGAATCCTAACAGTTTTTAACACAGAGGATTAGTATAATCTATTTAAGTCATTCTTCTTGAAACCGTCCAGTTTACTTTGGTTATGATTTGGCTCTAAAGGCCAAATCAGATTTAAGGACCTAATGTATTGATGTCTCATAGACTTCTCCCAGGATTTCCATATAATCGCTGCCTGATTTCTCTAAATTTAGAATAATGTACAATGTCAGTGGTAATAAATCAATTAAACATTTACTTATGGGGAAGTGCTGTGCCCAAAATAGCTAACAATCTACTGGTGATTATTAGTATATTGTGATCCCTGAGTTAAATATGTATTTATTGATTTCTGATACTGACAGCGAAAAATGCAAGAAGGGACCCCCAAAAAACCAGAATTATCTTTTGAAGGGCAGGACCCTTCCCCTGCTAGATGAGTATTCTAGTGTACCAGTTAGCATTGTTGTGAGAGTCTGTGTTTGGCTTCAGTGAATTTTTTAATGAAGAGTCTTTCAAAAAAAGAGTATTTGCTCCTTCATGATGGGTGATTTAGTAGCATACCCGCACACACCATGCTGAGAGTTTGGAAGTACTTGACCAAAACCTGCGTGAACCTCGTGCCTCATCCTCCCTATTCACCAGCCTTGATCCCAGGCGACTTTTTTGTTTGTTTCCTCAGATGAAAAAAAGTCCTCCAAGGGAAATGAAATATTTTGCTGATGTGGAAGAGGTGGAAAGAAAAATGGCAGAAGCACTGAAAGGCATCCAAATTGAAGAGGTCAAAAACTGTTTTGAGCGAGGGAAAAAGCATCTTCATAGATGTATTACATCAAATGGACAATAGTTTAAAGGTGACTGAAGTTTAAATGTGTAAGACTAAATACACAAATTTTAATAAATAAATTCTGAGGGTTTTTGGGTCCCATCTTGTATGACCACAAAAAAATTATGAAGTAGCAAAGTTGCATTTGATATCACCCTTGCCTTCCCAGGTAGATTATTTTTCATGAATATAATCCCTGTGGCAGGGCCCTTTGATTTATTTTCAAGTCCCTTGGGACAGTCTGAAAAATCTTTGATTTTTAACGAATGTCAGGGTTCTCCAGGGCTTCTATCTTGTGGTTCTCTTCCCACACTGTTAATCAAATTCTTCCTTATTGCTGCTCACTGAAGGCACTGAGCCTTTTAACCATCTTACCATTTCTCTTATTGACTTTCCACGAAGTGGAGTGATCAGGCCAGACACTCACTAACCTGCTCTGCTCTCTCTGTCCCCACCTGACCAAAGGCTGTGCTTAACCTTCAAAGTCTTTTTGTATATTATGTTCTTATCTTTTGATTCTTCTCCAGAAACACACATTATTTTTTAAAGTTAGGTAATCTCAGAAAGGATTTTAGTACTCAGTGGTGTTCCTTGAAACTTAAAAACTCAGATTCCTCAGAATATGCCCACAGAACTCAATTCAAAAAAACACTGGCCAGGCAACGTGGCTTCCACCTGCAATCCCAGCACTTTGGGAGGCTGAGGAAAGATAATTGCTTGAACCCAAGGAATCGAGACCAGGCTAGGCAACACAGCAAAATCATCTCAGCATAAAATAAAAATAAGAAATAAATTATCCAGGTGTAGGGGCCTGTGCCTGTAGTCCCACCTACTCAGAGGCTGAGGTGGAAGGCTTGCCTGAGCCCAGGAAGTCAAGACTGCAGTGAGTCAGTGTCCTGTCATTGCAACCAAGCCTGGGTGACAGAGTGAGACCCTGTCTCAAAACAAAACAAAACAAAACAAAAACCCACTGGTATATGAGGATAAAATTTCACATTTTAGTCAACTTGGGTGTCCTCAAACTCACAATTAAGCCTCTGTGATGAACGTCTTCTATGAATGCCCCCTTTGTCGAGATCTGCCTCATTCTTCTTGGGGTCCCCGTCTTCTGCTAGATGCCCTTCAAGGCTTTCTGTTGGTTACCCCACTCCTTCTCCAGGGGAGGAGGCTTCTTATTTATCAAAAACCCCAGCAGCACCTCTCTCTTTGTCCGGTGTGCTTGAAGATTTCTCTCCCCACCTCTGAAGGTACTACTAATCTATTCTCTGACCATCTCAGACTAGGTAATGGGATACTCAGCCGGAGGGAGGGATGATGTCCTTAGCCACAGAATGGTGGCCTCAGTTAATTTGCACAGAATATCTTATTCCTATGTCTCTCTTATGTAACACTTTCCTCCTGGTGAATTTAAGACTCCTCAAGCAATAACAACTTGCATTTATACAGCCTTATGAACATGAACTCACATAAATCACACTCATTAGTACCTCTTCCCTTCAGAGGTCCCTTTCCCAGGTGACTAGCGCGCCTCCAGCTGGCCTCGCAACCTCTGCCTCGCCTCTGTTATTGGCATAATCGTACTTGGCTCTCCCAGGGGAAGCCCACCTGCTCCATCCTTTTCCTCACCCTTCCTTGAGTCTCAGATCAATTTAGTGGAGGCCTTCAGCCCCCTGCTGCCTGCTCTAACAATCCCTCCCCACATACCCCTCAACTCACCTAAATGTCTCTCTCCTATTGGAGTCATTCTCCTACAGTACTTCATCAAGAGGACAGAGCTGTCTGTTTGGGTAAGCACCACATTGCCTTGTTTTATTCTGTCTCTCATTTTCCCCATAAATATTGGCTATCTCATTGAATGAATAAATATGGCATAGCACAGTGGTTTAGAGTGCAAGCTAGGATGGACTCTGACTTGACTACCAGAGTTCTTAAAAAGCCCCACACACCCTCCTGCCCATGAGTATTTTAGCTAGGGGACAATTTAAAAAATTCTCTAGGCTCCAATTTTCCCATTTAGAAAATGAAACTAATAGTAGCGCTTGCATCATAGAAAGTTTCAAGGATTCACAGAGAAAATAAAGGTATATACCAAAGTGCTTAACAAATAGTTTATAGGCAATAAGTGTTAATTTTCATTTACAATCTCAGCGTTCTTCTATGGACTTATCCAATAGGCTTACTGTTGAATCTCTCTGTTCCAAGAAGTGTGTACATGTGTACATTTTAGGCAACATATCTAAAATATTTAAAATTTGAAATATTACATTTAATGCAGCACATTTAATGTACACGTGGTTAGAGTTTTTAGTAGGATTGTTATTTCTTTAAGTGTTTGAAAAGATAACATTGTCTCCCCAACACTACAATATTTATCAATTCTCACTTTATTCTAGAACAGAAACTCTATTTTGTTATCATCATTCCCATTTCAAAGATGGGGAAATGAAGGCATTGAGAAAGAAGATAATTTGCGCCAGGTCACAGAATGAGTAAGTGGGCAATATCAGGCATACTCCCAGATCTAGTTTGTTCTTTGTGCAATTTAGTATGAATATTGTAAAAAATGCACAAGAAGACTAGTCAGAATCTTCTGAATAGTAATCATATGTTGAAAGATGGTGTATTCTTTTTGCATAAAAGATTTTCTGTATTACAGCAGGGGGCCTTACCCTGACGTGTCATGAGGAAGAAGAAAATTCATTTCTTACACCAGCCTGTCAGCTGCCCTTTATGACTGGACCATATACCATTAGACAATCACAAACAGTGACAAGAGCTTTTGCTCTGTAGCGATCCTCATGTTTGAATCGGTTTGCTGAAAAGCTGCACTGTGCTGCATTACTAGAAAACACTACAAAGAACAGATGTGCAGTGCTATGCAATATTTATCATTTAGATGTTTAGCCTGGGTGTTTAAATACTACTCTCATTTTGTTCCAGTATATTAGATATTTGAAGCATATATTTTTAAAAAGATCCATGTTAAAAGCAAAACAAATGATGTATTTTTATGGATGTATTAAGTCCTGCATTGTTGACATAATCATATCCTAAAAATAAAAATTGTTCCAACTTTCATTCCCCAAATTATCTATATAATTTTGATTGTGTATTTGTAGCAATTTTACCAGAGTTAAGTCACATCCTCTGCAGTGGTATAATTCTTATACCTATCTTAGGGGAGACCTTCTCTACAGAAGTACAGAAGATATGTGCTTTTATATTAACTCCCAGTAGATTACAAAATGTAATCAAACCCAAATGGAAGATATACTCTCCATTATATATTTTCAGACTTGAAGTAGTATTTTTTTTTCCCTGCATACGAAAACAAGTAGGGACCTTTTAAATTATCCCTGGACTCTTTATAACTCTTTGAGTAAGTGTATTGCAAATAAGCACATTTATCATTGAAGACTGTTAGTAAAGAATATGGTATTTATTCAGATGGTTCAGAGACGCAACTTTTGAAGAGTTCTTAAATTGCTTATTTGGTTTAGAGCCATATTCACGGTCTTGACCAAGATATTGTTAAGGGATGAAAGTTAGAAAACTTGTCATTTCACTGATCTCTGTCATAGTCAATGAAAATATTAATCTTAAAGAATTAAAATGTAGAGGTAGGCTATATGAATTTTAATAATGAGTTTCATGTTTAAATTGTAAGAAAATTTAATAGAACATATATTCCTAAGGTTAATTTTAAAGACACTGCATTTCTTGAGTCAACATGAACGCTGTGAAGAGATTTCGGGATGAAAAATGAGTACTGAACAAAGCCTACTGTGGAGAATCAGTAAGTACAAGTTATGATAATACCTATTACAAGGTACCTGGCTATAGCATGGATTTGATCACAGGGGTCAGATCATGTTCTCTGTGTACACAGTGATGTGTGGTGCAATTCTCTTATAACTTGGAGAGCATACACTGAGATTCTGTGTGTCCTCTAGCTCCTGTGACATGACAGGATTCTACACAGTAAAACCATTAAGACATTTATGAACGCATCAATGGCGACTGAGTGGGAAGATTGCAAAATGCTTGTGGATGGAAAATTTGTGCTTACGTGTTCATTTATTTTAGGATTTTACTCTTACTGCCAAATGGATATGGGTGGCTCTCATACTTAGAGCAATGAAGTAAATATATGAAAACAAATATTAGCCTTTTAGACAAACATTTTCTCATTAGTCTTCTCTCTGTGAAGAGAATGAGGTTAAAAATGGTTTGAAGTTTCTTAAGTCATTATGTTCTGTGGCTTTTCTAAAATTAGAATGCCACATTTTCAGTAACTGTGTTTGTATTTGCATAATTTTATTAATTTTTATTACAGTTCAAAGCATACAACCATTTTACCAAGTGCCTTTTTGTAATTAGAATGTTATATCTTCACTTTGTTTTGGCTCTCAGTGAATACAGTAGCATCACATTTCATTAGCAAATACAGAACAGTATTTCCTGATGTAATTAGACAAGTGTATTTGGTGTTTAACATGATTTTCATCTTCATTAGAGAGAGATATTAAACTTAGGAGTCTCTTTTATCATTTAAAAAATACTTCTGCTTTGAATGAAAACCTCTTTTTAATTTTCTTATTCTTGTTTGATTTTGTAAGGCAGCATGTCACCTGTAGCAAATTATCTTAGTTTGTCTGGCTAAAGAATACAGGTGTGTGTGTGTGTGTGTGTGTGTGTGTGTGTGTGTGTGTGTGTGTGTAAGATATAAAGAAACCATGTTTGAAAAAGTAGTACAAAATGACTGTTTAGCTCAATTTAAGAAGGTTTTGGGTGTCAGACTTGCACATTGGACTGCAAACTTTTAGTTTATCTTGAGATTGGACTATTTGGGGGCACTGACTACCTGGTTGCTTAAGTCCTTTGTAGAGATTGATGGTGGTTTATGGTTAAACAGAACATTTTATACTAGTGGAAAAAACATAATTCAATAATACCAAAGAAGCAGAGCCCAAACAAACATTTTTTGGTCTCTGCATATACTTCTGCTAAAAGTAACAATTATTTATTCACTCTATCTTATTGAGCTATAGAAACAACACTAGAAATTGGTTTTGGTAAGCTTTTTTTTAACCACAAAAGGCACTTAATCATATTAATTATTCCCACTTTCATATTATTAGTAAAATATGAGCAATTTATACCTTTTTATTTAGTTCAACATTATGTGGTCAGTTTTAATTTTCTTTTCTTTTCTTTTCTGAGTCAGGATCCCACTCTGTTGCCCAAGCTAGAGTGCAGTGGCACCATCACAGCTCACCACAGCTGCCAACTCCTAGGCTAAGGCAATCCTCTTGCCTCAGCCACCCAAATATCTGAGACTACAGGTGCATGTCACTTTGCCCAGATAATTTGAAAACAAAAGTTTTTGTAGAAATGAGATCTTGCTATGTTGCCTAGGTTGATTTTAAACTCCTGGGCTTAAGCTACCTTCCTGTCTTGGCCTCCCAAAGTGCTAGGATTACAGCAGTGAGCTGCCATGTCCAGCCAAGTTTTAATTTAATGTCTTATTTCTATGTAATATTTTCCTTGGAAAAATTGTCATTAGAAATGGTATCGACTTCATAGGATTTATAGGATTAGGTGCTAATTATGATAATTTACATTAATCTTTGGAAGTATGTAGAGTTTGAATACTTGTGATATTTTTCATAGATAAAATTGCTTTTGAACCATAGTCCTTTATGTCAGATACTCCTCTGCAGTGGTTTTGAACTGAATTCTTAGTTCCATGGAACAGACAGATATCAAAAGATCTTTATGACCCTCTCTGAAATTTAGGGTAATCAGATAAAATATTGTGTTCTTTTCTTATGTCTTAGGCTCTATTTATCATGCATGTCTTTAAAAACATGATTTGTTTATCCTGTTTATTTTCTCAAGGGATTTAAATTAATTTACAAGAAGAATAGTAAGTCAGGCTCGGTGGCTCAGCCTGTAATCCTGCGCCTTTGGGTGGCTGAGATGAGTGGGTTCAAGACCTGCCTGAGGTGCCCGCGGGTTCGAGACTTGCCTGGGCAACTTGGTGAGACCTCATCTCTACAATAAATAAAAAATTAGCTGGGCGTGGTAGCATGTGCCTGTAGCTCCAGCTACTTGGAAGGCTGAGGCAGAAGGATCGCTGGAGCCCAGCAGGTTGAGGCTGTGGTGGCCGGGAGCGGCCACCGCACTCCAGTCTGGGCGACAGAGTGAGACTCCAACTCAAAAAAAAAAAAAAGAAGAAGAAGAAGAATAGTAAGACACAAAATACTAAAAACAGAATTAAGAAAAGTAGAAATTAGAACAAGAGCCAAGATCAGAAACAAGATAAGACACAGTTGAACTAGTTGTGCTCTGTACTAATGTTTATGCTTCCTGATGGCCTAAGTGCAAAAGAAAGAATTGGGTAATTGTTTAAGATGATAAAAATACTCTTTCTAGAGCACATAAAACTTTTCTTACCACATAGCCCTAAAAAAATTTCTCCTGCAGCTCTATTTACAAAACATGGAATCAACCATGCTGCCCATCGAAGTTGGACTGGATTAAAAAAATGAAGTACATATACACAATGGAATATTATGCAGTCGTAAGGAAGGTCAAATATGTGGGGTTTGCAGCAACTTGGATGGATTTAGAGTCTATCATACTTAGTGATATATCACAGAAACAAAGAACAGAGTACCATATGTTCTCACTCATAAGTGGACTTTGAACAATTATCATAATACTATAAGAAAGGGATCGGCAGTAGTGGGAAACTGTCAGGGGAGGGGGAGTGGTATTGGCAGTTGAAGAAAACTGCCAGGGGAGGGAGGGGCACACCTCATCAACAAGGGCAACTGCATAATGAGCATTTGTATACATAACTCTTTAATTGTATCCCACATCTTTAAAATAAAAAATTAAAGAGAAATATTAAATTATTAGAAGAAATATTAAATTACTAAATTAAAATTATTTATGACTCTTGGAAGAAAGCTTAAAAAAGAAAAAAAATTTCTTTCATAAAGCTGCATATAAGAAAGTCCTGAATGCTGCCCTCAACAACCTATAGCTATATACCTGTAGCTGATGAAATAAAGGATTTCCAAAAACAAGACTTCTCCCACACAACCCTCTTCTCTCCCCCAGTTAAAATGAAAGCTAAGGACAAACCACACACACACAAAATCCAGTATAAGCAATCCCATTAGGGGTTGAAACAATATGATACTAATGAGAGTTTTCGATATTCCACCTTGGTCCCTTTAGAGGAATGGATAGTTAGCAAGTCCTTTAAACTCTTCTCTTATGGATAAAAGGAAGTTTGAGGCTGTAATCTCTGGTGAAGTGTTCTGTGTTGTGTACTGAAGTTATGAGTGCCCATAGTCCCTTTAAGAGCAAGTAATTCCTGATATAAGTGTGCCCTGCTTTGTCATATGACCTTGCTACTATGACCACAGCCAGAGTTGGGTCTAGGATCAGTAACTGAGTCAAAGACCACATCCTAGGTCAGCATTTGAGATGGCATGGTAAGAACTCTTTCCTTTGTGGTTGCTCCAACCTGGATAAGGACTGTCTCAAATGGCATCTTTGTTCTTGCGGTTTTTGATTTGAAGATATGCAGAAAGAGATGGAGACCAAAAGAGCGGTCCTGAAGTGAGGAAATACCCTGGAAAAAACAAGCAGAAGCCACGAAGTAGAGGGGGAAAGACGAGGGACACTGAGGCACACTAATGGTGGACTTCTGCAACTGATGTGGAATGTTTGACGTTGCAGCAGGATCATAAGTGATATTTAGCTTCTTCACAAGTCTTTCATGCTTTCTGACACTCTTGGGCATCCTTACTGTAAAGCTCATTATATAAGGTGCTCTGCATAGTTTTGTTCTTGTAACAGAAAACAGAGAACACAAAGGACTGTCCATGTAATCTGGAGATTAAATGATAGGATAGTTTCTTATTCTTTTTAAAGAAATGAAAGATTCTAACAAAATTCTTAGCAGGCTGATCACTACGTGTGTTGTGTCTCCTTGCCATTAGTGATAGAAACACAGCAACTAAAATTTCCTCCTGGGTTAATTATAAGTAACACCAATTGAGGATTACTGAGGCATATAATTTATTAAATCTATAAAAACATCTAAGAATCATACATAGAAACTTTGTAATGTATTTGATTAAATAACTCCAGGATTGAAAATCATGCTGTTTTAAAACTGCATAAGACCACTTGAAATAGTAGTTCAAATGTTAAAACCCAAAACAGTACAAATTAGAAGGTAAGGTCTTCAATAATTTAGCATGTGATAGGGCTGATGTCTTTGATTATAAGAAGAAGAACAAATAGGTTGGCTGCATTTACTGTTTTAGGTTTGTGTTTTAGAGAAATAATGCCATGTTATAGTTATCTATCGGCTTACACTAAGAGGAATATGAAATCTGGGACTTTGGAGCTCTCTTATGATCTCTTTCTACTGTAAAATCAGAATGTTGCATTATAATGAAATAATTTTAATGAAGCAAAGTAGATTCATCCTTTAGCCCTTGAAAAACACTCGACTAATGTGGTCTCCTTTCTTTAATGATTCAGCCCAAATCAGTGATGACCTTTCTAATGAAACATAAAACCTACACTATGCAACCTTACTAATATATTCTAATGCAATTAGGTCACAGAAAAGACTTGTTAAGTTTGTAATGTCTGCTTTCACCTTTAGTAGAATTCCAGGTTATGCAAAGAAAGTGTCGTTCCTCATGGTATCAGTGTTATTCTACTACAAATAAATAAAGGACTTTATTATATTAATTAGAACTTCCATACAACCCCGCAATCCCCCTACTGGGACTATACCTGGAGGAACTAAAATCACTCTGTGAAGAAGATACTTGCAGAATTATTTACAATAGCAAAAAAAATGGAACCAACCATGCTGCCCATTGAAAGAAGACTAGATAAAAAAAAGTGGTACATATACATGATGGAATATTACACAGCCATAAAGGACAAAATTATGAACTTTGCAGCAACTTGGATGGACTTAGAGTCTATAATACTGAGTGATCTATAGCAGAAACAAAGAACTGATTATCACATGTTCTCACTCATAAGTGGACCTTGAACAATTATCATAATACTATAAGAAAGGGATTGGCAGTAGTGGGATACTGCCAGGGAAGGGGGACACACCTTGTCAACAAAGGTACCTGCATGATGAACATTTTTATACCTAACCCTGAATTGTACTCTGGATCTTTAAAATTAAAAACATAAATAAAAAAGAGCTGCTTCTACACATTATTTCCCTATAAAATATATTATAGTGTTTAGATGACTAAAAATTATGAAAAGTAAAGAACAATAAAGTTTTACATCTTAGGAATATCAAAGTTACGTGTTATCGTGTTGATATCTACAAACGATTATATGTATTCCTAGAGGGACTTAATTTTATTAATGCATTAAATAACTTCACATTTAATAGTGCTTAGTGGTTACACTCATTAAAAATAATTATCTATTTAGAGTTGCCAATGCCCTCAGGGATGTTGCGTTCCTGAACAGGCATCCATGTTGGTGCCAATGTCCTGTAGAGGCCACATTCAAGATGCTTGTTGATAAGTGACATTGAGTTACATCCTGGTTCATTAAAAGAAATATATTAACCATCTGCCATCTGTAAGATTGTCTTATGTGTGTATAAAAATCACCCTATGATCTCTTAATGTAGAGTTACTATTTTGCATGAATAAATACATGGAGAAGAGGGTCAAAGTATTCTGAACTGCGAACATACCACCTTATTCTCTGATCTGGCTACACATGGCCACTTATAAGCAGAAGTTTCTGGAGCAACCTTCACAGCAACCTGCCAGACCAATGGTTCTCTAGAGACAGGAGGTGGCTTACTTTCCGTGTGGAGTTTCTGTATCACAAATAACTGTCTACCAAGAACTAAACTGAGCACACGAAAGTTATTGAAGGTGTGAGATTAGATCCAGCCCGGGTGGACGGGAGATCCCAGAGGGGATTCCGAGGGAGTGGGCTCTGCGGAGGCAGCCCACATGGCCAGGCCCCTCAGCAGGGAAGTCTGGCTGGCATCTCTACAGTCAGCCACCATGGTGGATGCTGCTGCAGGCACATCAGAATCTCTTGATGTGCTGAAGGAGAAAGGGGGCAAGGACAGCAGGGAAGGGAGAACAGAGGAAAAAATGTATGAAAAAACCCCACATAAATTATCTGGGCTTCTTGCCATAAAAACTAACAATTTCACCTTACTATGAATTTCAGGGCTCCTTCTCCGAGTGCCTGGAGGGACTGTACACATAATCTACAAGACAATTATTAAAAATGCAGAGATGATGTATGTACAAAAAAAAAATGGAAACTTGTCTCCAGAAAAACATTAAAAGGTCTGCATATGTCAATGAATTAGAGTCTGTTTGCTTCTAACAGCTGCTATTTTGGGAATTCCTCTGAGGATGTTTAAAGAGCAAGTTTTGTATATTGAGGTGGCTGCTCCATTGTCGCGGACAGTTGAAACCAGAGTAGGCTATTGAGGGGAGCTAACGGTTTTGGCACTGGGTTTGGGTGTTAAGTATCAACTAACATGTTTATGCCCGCCCTTCAGATGTCCACATACAAAGACCCCTTTCTCTCCCTTTTGGCAGGAATCCAGGCCAATCTTGGAATGCTTAGTCCCCCGCCCATCATTAAGGGCCCTGTGTTCATCGTGGGGCTTCATCTCAGAAGCACCCTGGAAAGGAATGCTCACTGACCCACAGTATCCGTGCTTCCGCTTCTGTAGAAATTCTGTAGAATGACCATGAGGTTCTGAAGCAGAACTAAGAAACAATCAAGCTCAAGTACACGTAAAACCACCTAGTGGTTTAATATTTTAGCCATGCGCATGGGCAGGCCATTGGGTTGTTTCTGTCATTAAAACAAATCTGTGTTATATTTGCGATGTATGATATATATATTTTATATATATATATAAAATACACATATGAGAGTCTCATTATTATTATTTTGAACTCAGATGCCATACACCTTACTCAGAAACATGTTGGCCAAGACTTAGTCTGCTAAAATGATATTAGCTTGATGAAAAATAATGTGTTCAAATTGGATTTTGATAAATAGCATGACAAGCAGGCAGGATCTTTTCCTAGAGCTGTAAGTCGACTGCTATAGCCGTGCCAATATAACTAAAAAACATTTTACTTTCTTTTGTGATCTATTTGGCATTGAGATTATCTTGATGTTCTGTAGGCTTTGCTGAGCTTGAAGATTTTAATGAGCTGTATGTTTACAAATTTACTAAGTAAAATCCACTATCAATGGAAAAAGAAATTTGAATCACTCTACTAGTAGACAATTTTTAAAAATTTTCTTTTGAAAATAAGAAAATAGTTTCTTCTTTAACTATTGCAGGCACTTGTTACTGGGGAAGGAGTTAAAATAGATATGGTCTCACATCTAAATTATTAGGGTTTTATGTTATATAAATGATGACTTATTTACTTAAAATTGTGACTTATTGGGTTACATACATAGTATTACGGCTCTTCTCCTGTACTTAGTACTTATTTGTTTTTATGACTCAGGATGAGTCTTGAACCTTTAGAAAAGCAGAAAAATTCTCTCCTACCTGCCAAAAACTTTGTGTATTTACATTGTCCAATTTACATTTTTTTCTTCAAGGTTTTAGTGCAAAAAAAGAATAGTGAGAGGTGGGATAATTTGCTTATTTCATAACAAAAAATCCTCGTGCATTAGCTTTATTTATTATTTCTATATTGCCAGTGTGGTGTCTTTTGCCAGCAAGCACAGGCATGATTCTTCACCTTTCAGGCTGAAAAGTGGTTTTAAAAATCCTTGGCGACAAGGCCTGAGCTTCTTACTAAGTGGGATGACATCTCTCCTGCTCAGTGCTGTGTGCCCTGCACAGAGCTGGCACTCAAAAAATAATTTTTGAATGAATGAATGGATAAAGACCTTTGTGAGTTATACAAGTGTGGGAGGAAACACTATGTTGCTCTTCTTCTCTGTGAGTGCATTTTGCAGAAACCACAGCATTCCACAGAGCTATGGCCTTATGTGACTGCCTAGATAAGGGTCCTTCAGGCTTCACGAGAATAAGCGATGAACACTGGGCCTTTGCCTTCCGGTTCTCAGTGCCTGGATACCAGGGTACTTATAGTGCCTCATATGGTTGCCGAGAGCAATCAAACTCACCAAGCTCATCTACTGAAGGGGAAGGGAGGGCGAGCCAGGGGAGGGAAGGTCAGACATATCCATCTTTTCCTCATTCAGCTCTGCTCCTCTTCCTAATCCAGCATCCATTTGACTTTAAGGTAATATCCTTCCTCTTTGTGATGTTTTCCTCCATTCTATATTAGTTACCATTTACTATTTAGTCCCCTGATGTTATTGTGGGTCATATCATCCCTTCGGCATTACTTTAGAACTTATGTCCCCTAGAACTGCTCCAACTCTGATATTTCAACATTCCATTTGCTGGCCACAACCCATGATTTTTTTTTTTTTCTCGCTGACTACAACTCTTCCGCAGCCTGATAAGGACCTCCAGCCTCCAGTTCTATGAAACCTGTACTTTCTACCTTCTCTCCCTCTCTCTTGTCTACCCTACATAAATTAGGTTTTGTATTCTGTTCTTCAAACTGTTCTCTTGGCAGCGACATCCTCCCACATACTCCGCAGGCCCACATACTAGCAGAACCCTAACCCTGGTTCCATCTAGCTCTCTGAGTCCTCCAATCCTATATCAGACTGCTAGAAAAAGACGATTTGTCCATTCGGAGACTTGGTAGTCCACCTTGACGGCACTTTTCCCACCCCTCACGTTCTGTGCTTCTTGCCTAAATGCCTCTTACATTTGTCCTTTTCTCATAGAACCCATCGCCACTTCCTTAGAGCAGGTCATTAGCATTAGCTTTCACCTACATAACTGCTCTCACTTGCCAACTGGCCTTGCTGTCTTTGTTCTTGTCCTCCTGCTATCCAGGTTCCACACAGCAGCCATAATATTCTATACATACCAAACATTATCTCTTCTAACACCAGGTAATGGCTCCTTTTTCGTTTAGGACAGAAACCAAACTTTTAAAAATGATGTGAGTCCCCATGGGAAATGACTCCCGTGCATATCTCCAACTTTACTTTGCATCTCTTCTCTTTTTCCTCCAGCTCCACAAGTACTCCCAGCTTTCTCAGTTCTGCTGCTGTTCCATGCTCTCTTCTTGTTGGGCATTCTCACTCTTTCGTCCTCCTTTTCACTCTCTCACCTCCAAGTTCCTTTCTTCTGCTGACTCCCTATACCCATCTTTCCATTTTTTACTGCATCAAGTTTTCCCCTGAGATTTCCTCTCCTTTCAAAAATATCTGCATTGTGCTCCTACTATGTGCATCTAGGGCACACTATCTTTTCCATTGCAATATTTAGAAGACTGTGTTTTAATTGCTTATCTGTCTATACCTTCCACTATCTCATAGAGCCCATGAAGGCAGGCACCCAATCTACCTTGTTCACTCTTGTTCCCCAATGCATAAGATCATGCTTATAATACAGTAGATGGTAGACAGTTGCCTGTAGCAGACAGTATAGAGTGATGGTTAAGGTAAAAGATCAGGAACCAAACTGCCTGGGTTCAAATCTGGGACTGCCCAGTACTTGCTGGATAAACTTAAGTGGATTACTTAATCTGTTCTATCTAGCTTCCTTATCTATATGATGGAGATTATAAAAGTACCTGCTTTAAATAGTTGTGAGCCCTGAATTAACATAATGCAAAATATTTAGAATGGTGCTTGGCACAAAGTTGGCACCTAATTGGCGAATATTATTTGTTAAAATATGTAATATTGTCACTAAAAATAATAGGAATCTATCATCTTTATTTGAAAATGAGCATATCTTTATATAACTTTATGAACCAGTTGTACATACTAAATTGAATATGTTACCCGATGAATTATATAAACTAATAACTCAATGAGTTATATATAATGAGTTAATAATCAATCTAGATTTTCTTTTTGATGATTTGGAGAGCATGGTTACTTACCCTCCTGCACAATGACTTGTGCCATTTTTTCTGTCTGTTCTTTCAGTGACCTCACCCAGCAACAGCTTCAGCAGTGGATTTGGCTACCAAGCTGGCTGTAACTGACTTTATGCCAGTATCTAAACCCTGGCATTATCAGGCTTAGTGCTTTTCAAATTAGAACTTTTCCTCATTTTTAGAGGCTTGGAATGGTTCTTTATCTACCTAGGGTAACTTAAGACTGAGACAGGTACTCTCTTTTCCATATAAAGGAGATGTCCAACCATCTTTTATAAGTAAGAAAATAGAAACTTGCAAAGCCTCAGTTATTTGTCCAGAGACACACATCAGTTAGTATAGAAACCAAGAATAAAGAACAAGCATTCTCTTGAATTTTCAATAAGGAAACCAAGAATAAGGAGCCAAAGAATTCCTTGAATACACAATAAGACATTACTGCAATATATTATTAGAAAAGAAAAACTCAAATATGAGAACATAAAATATGGTGTTATTTTTCAAACTCTAATAATGAATTTATGCTACACTGGTCCAATTTTCTCATAAGGTGAAGAGAACTGATAAAAAGAGGTCCTTATGTTTATGTATGTATAGATACATGTATAAATTATATATCCTGTGTGAATAAAATGAAGCATTGGAAAAGACAGTAGACAACTATTGCTACTTCTCTCAGTTGCTTTGAGGACAGACCTGTGTTCAATTTTTAGTTCTTCTCTTGTAGAGTTAGGATAAAAATCTTTCGTCTGTGTCTGTGACATCCTTGTCTCTTCAATATTAGGTCCTGTAATGTGAGAGCTGTACTTATCTCTTTCTCTGCTTACTTTCAAACTTCTGCTATGATACATTCTTCACTACAGAGGACACTGTACTAACTTTGGGACCTAACTTTGTCATTTGTCCTAGGCAATCTAGTTTCTGGTGTCTTCAGTGTACATACAAATGATGAAAGTCACCTGTGATATCCCTACATTTTTTTTTAGCTTGGATTCTCCTTTCATATTCTTTCTAGATAATGTTGTTTATCAACTCTCTGTTGTTAAAACATACCCATTCTCTGGAGGCAAAAACCCTGAGCTTATCCAGATTTTATTTACAAGTTCTCCCATTATTTGCTCTTCTTAGCTTCCTCTGTTGGCTCATTTTCCTTCCTTTGTGATTGACAAAAGTTTCTCTGAGTTGCAGTCTTTTCTTTTTCTTCTCTAATTTCTGCTTTTTGAGTGTCCCATTATTTTCTGTAATTTTCCCTGAGCTTTGTGAAAGGACAGATTCTGTCTTTGCAATTCTTGCATCTATTTCAAGTACTTAGCACAAATCAGGGTCAAGGTAGGTGCTCAAAAAAGTTTAGTAACTTGAACTTAGGCAGTGCAGGTGATTCCAAAATCTAAATCAATAGTGCTGACCTTTGCACTATTTACAATAGCAAAAACATGAAACCAACCATGCTGCCCATCAAAACGGGACTGGATAAAAAATGGTACATATACACAATGGAATATTATGCAGCCATAAAAAAGAACAAAATTGTGGACTGCACAGCAACTTTGATGGATTTAAAGTCTATACTACTCAGTGTTTTATCACAGAAACAAAAAACTGAGTACCACATATGCTCATTCCTAAGCAGATCCTGAACATTTACCATAATACTATAAGAAAGGGATTGGCAGTAGTGGGATACTGCCAGGATGGGGGTGGGAACCAACATCAATAAGTGCACCTGGCCTCAAACCAGGCAAAGTGGGGACCAAAGGGAGGCCCAAACTTTACCTATACGATGACACTTGTATACCTAATCCTGAATTGTACCCCAACATCTTTAAAATTAAAAAAAAAAATCCTGACTTTTGTCAACTTCTAGTCCCAATTAAGTTTCCTAATTTCTGCACATTTGTAAAAATAGTAAACATGGGACGTCTGGCAAGATGGCGACAGGGCAACCTGGTCTATGAAACTCTCTGCAAAGGAGAACACAGAGGATATCTGGCTCTCTCCCTGGGGGCTGCAGATCCCAACAGCCTAGCCTGCTCTTCACATGGAGCTCGGCCGTTACCACCACTGGGGCATGGCAGCAGTCTGGACAGCCACTGCAGCTGCAGACACAGCAGGTGCTGGCACCGCCGTGGCCTCCGTGGCAGCCATAGCGCATCACACCACCAGTGCCTGATGCGATCCACGACTTCAGTCCTTGAAGCCCCTGCAGGCAATGTCTGCTGGGATCGCTGTCACCTCTGCTGCCACCGTGATGTCCTGCCAGCCGTGGGTCTCCTCCCGTGTGCCCTGAGGTAGGCTTCCATCTCCAGTCTCTGCCCCTGCTCTTGTCTGGCTCCACCCACTCTGGGGCGAGCAGCTGAGATAGCACCACCTGCTGGCGATTCAAGGTAACAACACTGAAACGGGGGAAACAAGCTTGAAAAACAGACACAGGCCTGATTTGAGTGGTGAATGGAGGGTGATCTGAACTGTCCTTCACAGCAGGCCAGGGGCAACCGACCCTAACTGCAAAGTCATTTGCCAGCTTGAAAAGACAGCTGGAAATGAGAGCTGAAAGGACATTGCACTTAAACGAAAAGTCTCAGAGTGTGCTTGATTGGTTCTGTTAGTTTAATGACTTAATCCTATTCCTACTGTTTTGATCCTTTTTCTTCCCTTTTCCTCTTCCTTTTCTTCTCTTTTCTCCTCTCTGTAAACCATATCTTTGTATAGAGGAATAGCACACCAATAAGCTGATTGGTTAGCTTGTATGTTAGCATCATTGTATGTTTTATTTTTTTTGTATGGGAGTTGGTTAGTCTGTAGCCATGGTCTATTGTCTTCATCTGTTTCAGTTTAGGTCTCTTTCCATTTGTTGGTACACTCATCTGTTTCCTCCCTTACTCCTCTCTCTCTCCACCCCCCTTTTCCCCCACAGTCTGCTTCATTCTCTTCCCTCTGCTAACCACATTTTATTTCAGGGAGTAAACCTATAGCCCCACTGCATGGACAGATTCCAAGGCAGTGGGAAGTGGGTTTCAGATTATCCATATACCTGTCGGCGAATACCAGGACCTGCAAATAGATTTTGAATCACAGTTCCCCCCTTAGTAAATCTCAAAACTGCAAAAAGGACCACCCGCAACCTACAGTGCAACTCCAGAATTGAACAAAGTAAGAGGACATACATAAAAAATAGGAGATTGAACAAACAGAAGTAAAAGCAATCCCTCTACCCCTGAATAACAGAATTAAAGAAGATGGTGACATGGAGGGAAGGAAAAAGTACAGTGGGGGAACCACACAAATGAAGAAAAAACAAAAGAATATAGGTCTCACACAGACCCATGGGAGATCAGATACTGAGAAAACAGATTCCGGAACACAAACAATGAAGAGCCCCCAGAATGACTGGTCACATACAACAAATCCAGACATCAAGACATTAATAGAGAGAATAAAAAAAATTGAGGAGAGACAAGAGGAAAATAGGAAGGAGCTGATGTCAAAAATAACAGCAGTAAAGAATACTGTGATGGAAACAAATAACAAACTAATAAGCATGGAAAGCAGAATTAGCCAAGCAGAAGAAAGTATCTCAGAGCTCAAAGACCAAAACACAGAACTAACCCAAACTGTAAAAAGCCTAGAAAAGAAGCTCAAAAATACAAAATAAAACCTTCAAGAGATGAATGATCATTTCAAGAGCCTGAACCTAAGAGTAATTGGCCTTCCTGAGGCAGAGAGAGAAACAGAGTTCACACTGGAACAAACATTTCATGAAATTATTCAAGAAAACTTCCGTCATCTCATCAAGGATGAAAAAATTCAAACACAAGAGATTCAGAGAACCCCTGCAAGACAACAAATGAGAAGACCAACTCCCAGACATATACTAATTCGCCTAAGCAAAGTAGGTATAAAAGAAAAAATCCTAAAGGCTGCAAGAGAAAAAGGTCAGACTACGTACCAGGGAAGACCAATTAGAATAGCAGCAGATTTATCTACAGAAACCCTTCAGGCTAGGAGAGCTTGGAGCCCTATCTTCAAAGGTCTAAAAGATAAACAATTTCAACCAAGAATAACCTACCCAGCCAAGCTAAACTTCATCAGTGAGGGAGAATTGAAATCTTTCCCAGATATCCAATTCCTAAGATCCTACGCTGCCACAAGACCACATCTACAAGAAATACGTAAGAAAGTATTGAATACAGAAGAAAAGGAAAACCAACAACAACAACGTTCTTCACAAGAGTACAGGCAAAAGATTAAAAACACACATGATCCAACTCTAAAAACAAAAGAAAGACAACACATAAACAGGAAGAACAACAACTCTGTAAGAACATTATGATAGGGATCAACTCTCACATTTCAATAATTAGTTTGAATGTGAACAGACTAAATGTACCACTGAAAAGACATAGAATGACAAAATGGATAAAATATCACTAGGCAAGGGAAACAAATTTTCAGGCGAATGAAACATAAAAGAAAGGAAGTGTTGTGATCTTAATGTCAGACAAAATACCCTTTAAGCTATCAAATATTGAAAAAGATACAGAAGGCCACTACATAATGATAAAAGTTTCAATCCATCAACAAGAAATATCCATCCTAAACATATATGCACCAAACATAGGGGTACCAACTTTCATAAAGTAGCTCCTAGGTAAACTAAAAAAAGATATCAACTCCAATACTATCATAGCTGGGGACTTTAATACCCCACTCACAACCCTAGACAGATCATCAGGACAAAAAATCAGCAAAGAGATCCAAAACCTCAATGTGACTCTTGATCAAATGGACTTAATTGATACCTACAGAACCCTCCATCCAAAGACTACAGAAAACACATTCTACTCATCACCACATGGGATGTACTCTAAGATCGACCACATACTTGGCCATAAATCAAGCATAAGCAAATTTAAAAGGACTGAATTTTACCATGCACCTTCTCGGACCACAGTGGAATAAAAATAATCATTAACACCAACATGGTCCCCCCAAAACCCACAAAGACATGGACAATAAACAGCATGATGCTAAACAACTCCTGGGTCAATGATGAAATCAAAACAGAGATTAAAAGACACCTGGGAACAAGTGAAAATGAAGAAACATCTTACAAAAATCTCTGGGATGCCATGAAAACTGTAGTAAGAGTGGAATTTATATCCCTACAAACGCACATGAAGAAAATGGAAGGATCACAAATTAACAGCCTAAGAAGTGGCTAGACCACAAAAACCCTAATTTGAGCAGAAGAATATAGATCACCAAAATAAAAGCCCAAATCCAGGACATAGAAGACAAAAAGATAATACCAAAAATCAATGAAACAAAGAGCTGGTTCTTCGAAAGGATAAACAAGATAGATGGTCCCTTTGCTAGACTGACCAAGAAAAAGAGAGAAAAAGCCCAAATAAACACAAACAGAAACACAAAAGATGAAGTCACATCTG
>NW_007249811.1:310335-311662 GCF_000164805.1 Carlito syrichta | reverse complement strand
CAAAAGATCATTTGAGACTACTAGGTACACTTGTATGGAAACAAACTTGAAAACCTCTTGGAAATGGAGGACTCTCTGTCATCACACAACCTGCCTAGGTTGAAACAAGAAGAAATTGAGACCCTAAATAGACTAATAACAATCAAGGAAATTGACTACGTAATAAGAAAACTACTTACAAAAAAAAACCCCTCTACCAGATGGCTTTCCAGCAGAATTCTACAAGACATTTAAGGAGGAGCTTATACCAATCCTACTGAAGTTATTCCAGATGATTGAGAGAGAGGGAACTCTCCCCAAATCATTTTATGAAGCTAACATCACATTGATACCCAAGCCAGGTAAAGACCCAACAAAGAAAGAGAACTGCAAGCCAATATCTTTGATGAACATAGATGCTAAAATTCTCAACAAGATCTCAAAAATCATCCATTATGACCAAGTAGGCTTCATCCCTGGGATGCAAGTCTGGTTCAACATTTGTAAAACCATACATGTAATTAAATACATCAACAGATGTCAAAACAAAAACCACATGATTATATCATTAGATGCAGAAAAAGCTTTTGATAAAATCCAGCACCCCTTCTTGATAAAAACCCTCAAACAGCTAGGCATACGGGGAACATACCTCAAAATAGTAAAAGCCATGTACGAGAAACTCACAGCCAGCATACTCCCAAACGAACAAAAACTGGAACCATTTCCCCTGAAAACTGGAACAAGACATGGATGCCCACTCTTAGTCCTCCTGTTCAATATAGTATTGGAAGTCCTGACTAGAGCTATTAGAGAAGAGAAGGCAATCAGGGGTGTTCAAATAGGAAAAGAGGAAGTCAAACTATTTCTCCTTGCAGATGACATGATCATGTACCTTGAAAACCCAAGAGAATCTGTTAAAAACCTCCTTACACTGATAAAGCCCTTTGGCAAAATCTCAGGATATAAAATAAATGTGCAAAAGACAATCACATTTCTTTATAACAATAATAAACAAACAGAAACCCAAATAAAAAGCACAATTCCATTCACAATAGCCACACACACACACACACAAAAAGAAATACTTTGGCATCTTCCTAATCAGAAACATGGAAGACCTTTACAATGAAAACTACAAAACACTGCTCAAAGAAATCAAAGATGACACAAATAAGTGGAAAAATATTCTATGCTCTTGGATTGGAAGAATCAACATTGTGAAGATGTCCATCTTACCTAAGGTAATCTACAGATTTAATGCAATACCCAGCAACATTCTTCTCAGACCTAGAAAAAACAACACAGGAATTCATATGGAAACACAAACAACCAAGATAGCCAGACA